>NC_139940.1:26143680-26166180 GCF_963454915.1 Gymnoscopelus microlampas | reverse complement strand
CCCCTTGGCCATTATTTTGGCAGCCATTTTGGATTAAAACTGCCACCTTATTGGATTTACAGCAGATTCCTGTGCAACCAACCTTGCCTAATTGCCAGAGTGTGGTCCAAACGTAGAAAAAAATATAAAACAAGGGAACATTGCCTGGATAAATCACCAATTATTCTATCCTTGGACTGAGATTCTTTTCTGGGTTGGGCTATTTTCTGAATATAGCTGTCCACCTGTGTCCAAAGTTTGTGTGTGTGTGCGTGCGTGTGTGCGTGTGTGCGCGTTTGTGTGTGTGTGTGTGTGTGAGACAGACAGACATAGATTCCCGCTAGCCTTCTGCAACTGCCAACCTCTTACTGGAAAACCCCTCATGTAGACATAGGCCAAAATCAACTGACCACGGATCAGTGTGACCACTTTAACCTCTGTGAGCTGTCAACAGCACACAGATGAGAAGGAGGATCACCTTGTTTGCCTGATGTCAGTGAGGTTGTCAGTGATAATGGGAACGGTGAGATGATCCCCCGCCGACCCTGACCGCTGGGGATGACTTTAAACACACACTGACGGAGCTTTGGCAAGCTTAAACAACCGTCACGACCAGCACCCACGTGTTTATCAATCTAATCAGAGTTGCATCCACTGAACTCACTCTACACAGAGCAAATGCCCAGTTGTTCTCAACCTTTTTCTGGATCAGGGCCCACTTGAACATCTCGAAAGCAATTGGCAGCCTATCGGCCACCGTGTCAAGTGATCAGATATGGGTGGGCCTGCGGGGGATAGAACTAACTTAGTATATTTTGAAGTGCTTATTTATTGGTATCACTTTTTAAATATTAACGTTATATTATCATTCAAATCTTAGTGTTTTTGCCATGGAGGCCCACTTGCAATACCCTCGCGGCCCACCAGTGGGCCCCGCCCGGCCCGCAGGTTGAGAACCACTCTGCTAGAATATCCGACTCATCTTATCCACCGGTATGATAAATTGACAGGATCAGTTTCAGTTCAGTTTATTTTTTAGCACTTTTGGACAACAAAATACATGTCTGTGTCACATCAGTGCATTTAGAACAAAGCATTATCTCAAAAGGATCCAAGGCACAGGTTGTGAAGTCCATTTAACATGATAAGGTGTCCAAGATGTCCGAAAAAAGGGGCACAGGAAGAAGCATAATGCTTATCGATCCCTACCCCTGGCTCAGTTTGCATAAATAAATTAAATTGTCACAGTGGTCACGGCCCACTTTCAAGAATACATAATTAACATGGTGTTTTTTGCACACATACATACAGCATACCCTCCCACACACATTTGACCCTCGTGTGGGTCACAAAGTGTGACAACACACACTTTGTTAAAGTGTGACAACACACACTTTGTTTTTCAGATATGAGACGCTGGCCGTGGCCACAGAGGCAGAGAGCAGACAGGACCCTGACGTGCCGGTCAAGACAGGAGGCAAGAGGCTGACGGTAAGGCTTGTGTCCCCATGCATTGTTTGTGTCCCCAAGCATGTTTGTGTCACATGCATCGTTTGTGTCCCCATGCATTGTTTGTGTCACATGCATTGTTTGTGTCCCATGCAAAAAAAATGTGATTAGAAGACATTTCTAAAATCCCCAGAAGCGAAGATTTTTGTTATAAATGTTTGCTTTAAAAATGTATATATTCAAAGATTTTTCAAAAGAAATAGCAGATCTACAAGTTAATAGCGCGGCACTTGGTGCCGCACTATGAGCTTGTATATCTGCTATTTTTTAATGGCCAAAGAAATCTAAAAATGACAAAAAAGTAGCCTCGTTCGAGACCATAGACCCCGCCCACTCTCTGAGTGGACTGCCCCTCTTGGTATGGTGTTGAAATGTGAACCTAGGATTTATTTGGTACAAAAAGTACCGTCCAATAAGAGTCGGAGGTGGGGGTGGGTCTAACGACAAGCCAATCAGCGAATATCTGCTAAAGCAAGCTGTGCGATGATGTCAGATATAGGCGGATCCGTGGATCTCTTGTGATGGTTTAGGGAAATTCAAATCCCCTCCCCCTTGTAATCGCCGACACTGGAGCCAATTTCAGACTGAAGCTCCACGCAGCTTCAGGCTGATAATCAGGCTAACAAAAAAGACCTGTTGTAGGGTTAGGTTTAGAATTAGGCATTGAGAGGTTAGGGGTTGGGCCTAGAGTTATACCTGATTCATTTAGTGCTGTAACGCGTTGTGAGCTTGTATATCGGCTATATTCTGCCTTGTGGTGAGGGTTAAAAATGAAATGTTTTTAAAAATGTCATTCATAAAATCGCCATCTTAAAATTTAGATGTCCTCATATTACAGTAAAACCAATGTGTGTGTGTCTGTGTGTGTGTGTGTGTGTGTGTGTGTGTCATCCAGGCGGACTGGACGCTGGTCCTCGGAGAGCAGGCGTTGGACCTCTCCGTTCCCAGCTTCTCTCACTCCACCGCTTCCATCTTTGTGCTGGGCGAACGCAACCTCTACTGTCTCCGTGACAACGGGCAGATACGCTTCATGAAGAAGCTGGAGTTCAACCCCAGCTGCTTCCTGCCCTATGCCTCAGGTACAGAAAACACATCCTTCAGGCGGCGCTGCTCTTTCAGCACACGTTGAGCTTTGGAATGGAATATTTATATAAAACAAGCTCTGAGAAATGGTCCCTGAGGTTGTGCATGTGGGAATGTGTGTGTGTGTGTGTGTGTGTGTGTGTGTGTGTGTGTGTATGTGTGTACCTTTGTCCTCCCCCTGTCAAGTGTTTTTGATAAGAGCCCTCCCATCCTCTTAGTGTCCAGTAGCAGAGTATAAACAGAGCTTGTTTATACAGTACCATGTCTCCTCTCCATCTGTAAATACCCACCACCCCCGACACACTGGCCTGGCTCTGAGCCACAACCCAGGCTGTGTCCACGCTGAAAAAAAAACAAAACAAAAAAACGACCTCTACATTTATAACATTTTTGCCACATTCACATTTCCTTCCTTTCGGCTGCACGAAGACGAAAAAAAAAGGAAAAGCTCAAATTGCAGGAATAGTAAATGCAGAAGAGAGAGAAAAGGGAGTTTCGACGACGTAAGGGTAAGAAGAATACGACTCGGCAGAAGGATGTGGTGGAGTGCAAAGTCCCAAATGTTTTTAGAAAAACATCAGGAAACTAGAGTTTAGATTGGGCCCCAAAACACCTACCCTACCTGAGCCTAAAACATGTTCTGTCTTAACCCGGTACGGGTCCATTGCTGCATTCATGCGCCTGAGCCTGAATTAACCTGAGTTTAGTTTGTGATGTAATTTATATTTTATGTTTAACTGTACTTTTGTTATTGCTAAATTAAATACGACTAGTCCATACCCGTCCCGGGGATGTGTGCAGTCTACGCACCCAAACTATATATTTAATATGCAGACTTTGGGAGCACAACCGCTACTACACCCCTGCACACTTTTGTAGAGGAGCACTGCTCATTTGATCCTCCTTGCTGTGTCTGACAACCCGGTCAATGAATCGGTCATAATCAGCCGTATAACCAACGTCTTTTCGGAATTGCGCTGCGGGATAAGTGTTATTCTGTTGCTTTGAGGAAGGTAGTGCACGCACATCCGTGGCCCAGGTGCAAGACAAGCAGCACTATCACAAACGGTATTGTCTGCACACTGGTAATGCTGAAAAAGCTCTGCTGTTTTTTATTGCATCGTCAACGTTTCGATCAATCAGATCTTCATCAGGACGTATACATGTATTACTTAATAGATAGGTAAATTGTGATTGTGAGTTGTGGTTAAATGATACAGGCTGATTAAGTGGTTCTGTGTTTTAGTTGGATTAGATGCTGTACATGCTCTAATAGTCTGTACAGTATAGACTCTGACACTGTCATTGTTATGTAAGGCGCTGGGAGTTATGCTATTTGAGCCATAACACATCAGCTGTGAAATACAATAAATGTTGAATTGTAGTTCTCTCTTCTGTCTTGTGCTAGCCTTTTTCAAGTGACATAATAAATGTCTAGCGCAGGGGAAAAAAGCTGCCATTTCTCCTCTGTTTCCTCCAACACACACACACACACACACACACACACACACACACACACACACACACACACACACACACACACACACACACACACACACACACACACACGTCACACACGTCACACACCTTAATTTTCAGTAGCTGAACCAGTATTTACCCAGCATGTCTCCTCTCCATCTGATGTGTATATGTCTGACCCCCCCCCCCCCCCCCCCCGCCCACCCCCTCTGGGCAGGGGGTCTTAAGCGGGTCCCACGCGTAGTGTTAAGGTCTGAACACAGTGGGTTCAGTGTCCCGGGCCTCCATTTCCTCAGCTCTGGCAGAGGAAGTCTCAACCGGCCTGGTCTGCTGATCCATATGGAACAGCTCGCTATAGCGATCACACGCCACACACTGGCTCACACCTGACTAAATACACACACACACACACCCACACCCACACACACACACACACACACACACACACACACACACACACACACACACACACACACACACACACACTATCACGTCTATGTGTGCGATTTTGTTCTTATTGTTCAGTTTATGCATGCATGGTCTCTTGCAGTTTTGCTCCCTAACCCTATTTAGAGAATGAAATATTTAATCATTTTGGCTGTGTGTGTGGGTGTGCACGCTGCATGCTAATCCCAGCAGGCCTGGGAATGGGTTCCAGCCTCACACACCTCTCCTCTCTTCACCTCATGGGGAGGGAGAGGAGGAAAGGGAGAGATTGATGAAAGATGAAGACTTTGCCGATGCGTTACAAGGAAATGAATTAGTGACCAAGCTTGCATGAAAGTCAACACAAGACCGATATCTTGATTTATTTGTAATTACAGTCATGTAGTGTAGCAGAACAAGCACCACATTTGAAAATGGCATATTTGGGGTAATTTAGTCTACATTTTATGCCGTATTTAATTTGCTCTGCCTGAAACATTTTGGACTACTCAGTAGGTACTATACAACAGCATCTGTACTCGTAAAGAGTGCTGATGTGTGGATCAGTGGATTTGATTAGATTTTGGTCACAGCCATTCGCTATGGTTGGAAAAGATTAGGTATGGTTTTAGAAAATTAGGTTTGGGTCACTTTTATCTCCTGATAAAAAAGGCATCAGGTCTGCAGGGAGAAACGTTTCACACGTTCATCACATGCGCGCACGCACGCAGGCACGCACACACGCACGCACACACGCAGACCACACACACACACACACACACACACAAACGTCTTGTGCTGGCGGTCTGCCCTCCAGGATAAGGCGCCCGCGTGCGTGTTAATCCTACCAGGCCTGAAAATAATGTTCCAGGCTTGCACACCTCTTTTCCTCCTGGAAAGGCAGGGAGGAAGGAGGGAGAGAAAGAATTAGAGTTGAGGAGGTGAAATTTGGATGTTAACAAAGTTGATTAGCCTAAAAGAAAAAAGAAAAGCATGCAAGTCACATCTGAAGTGACAGATGATATGGACTCTTGTGCATAATAGACAATTATCGGATGATTGTGGTCATTTACAGCGGGAGACAAGAGAGCACACACATGGTTTTATATAACAACACTCAAGGGGGCATTCTTTACTGTGATTACAGCAGTAAGTTAATCATGAGCCACTACCCTGCACAGAGGAACACCCATACTCACAGCAAATAACTAAATGTTTCCTTCAAAGTAGTACGCATGTATCTCTTGTGGTCTCTTACGCATGTAAGAGAATACACACACAGACAGACACACACACACACACACACACACACACACACACACACACACACACACACACACACACACACACACACACACACACACACACACACACACACACACACACACACACACACACACACACACACACACACACACACAAGAATGTCTGAAAGAGCACTGACTCACACCACATGAGTTAGGACAGTAACCAGTTCCATTTTTCTATGCTGCTGGGAGTTATCAACTTGGTTGTAATGTGTCTTTGACCATTAAGACTGCATGAATCAAACTACATTGTAGAATGACTTGTGGTACAGCTACATTGGATCATGTTTTACGGTGTTATCTGTACATCCTAGGACCTGCTTCCAATAAGACAGGAGAGAGAGGAGAGGGAAAAGGAGCCTTAGGAGGGGGAAAGGAATTTGAGGGAAGGAAGAGACCAAGGATATTAAACGAGACTCAAGGTGTGCTCACTCACCGAATACCGTCAGTCGACAGATTTAATAACATTTCAATGGAGAGCATGCGATGCAGCTGCGTTGTACGACACGCCGAGGTTTCCCACCAGTTGCTGTATTGTAGGACTGACCTACTTTATGTAAATCTGGTCTGTCCAACGGATCTATTGATCCAATGAACGCCATATGTGCGGCTACGTCAATATGTTCAGATGAAAGGTTGGAAATTATCATTAAATTGTCAATCTATGGAGAATGGGATTCAAACCAAAGTCATGGAGAATCTGATAGCAGTATTGCCCTGTTACCAGTACCTACCTGAGTTATATGATTCTAGAATGTAAGAACATAGAAACAATGATTTCTGTCCCTGAAATAATTGCAGAAGTTTGTGGAGCTAATGGTTGGTTAATAACTTAAGGCACATGTTTCAAATAAATCTATCAACTTAAAGATATGTCATGGTGTGAGTGCATATGGCACCGCTTCAGAAAATGCCTACATGTCGGAGCTGTGCCGGATGGAAAGAGGACCGATGTGTCTAGATACTGTATGTAGTCAATGCATTCGGTGTGAGTGTGGCTTAAGAGGTCTAAAGCTCTGCTAGGCTAGCGCCCCCCAGAGGCAGTGTTGTCTCTTAACTACTTTTCGAGATAACTTGTTTTGGGACCAAAGTGACGGTCCGACAAGTTTCATGTCAATCCGCTCTTTCGATTTTGAGATATGATGAGAGTTGACATTTTGGCCAGAGGGCTGCTTTAGAGGAATGGTCATCAAATCAAAGGAAGACTATCCCTCTGTATGAAATAATTGTACTGTCAGTGTGGGCTGTAGGATGTATTATTATTAGGATGTAGGATGTGTTATTGGTATAATTGGTATGTGTATCGTTTATGGGCAGGCACGTGCTGTGTGTGGGTGGGTAGAGTTGTAATTTTGATGTCTATACTGTAGTACTTGGTTGTTGTTTTTATCATTATTGTATGCTGTAATGTTATGTTTTTATGTGGACTGGACTCTTGGAAGATTAGCCAATGGGCTGAAAGAGATCCAAATCAAATCATCATCTGGGAAGCCTGTGATTGTGAAAGCTAGTATCATGATGTTTGTGTGTAAGTAGAGTAGCTACAGGAAAGGCCATGAGGTCAGAAAAGCTAGGGTTCATCCTCCGTTGAGCAATTAGTAGTTTTGGATCTAAATATCCTGCTCCTACCGGGGCTAAAATTAGGGGTGCAGAAATTAGCTGAAGAAATGAAATGGAGAAAACTCCAGCCAGAGAGAAGGGAGTGAGCCTGGCCAATGAAAGATGGATTACGATAAGCTCTGGGGAGAGGAGTGTGCGAGTGAGAGAGTGTAGCGTCGTCCGGCTGTGGAGGATAAGGAGGAGATTCGTCTCTCTTCTTTGCTCTGTTCTTCTGGCCTTCAGCGACACAGCTGCCTCTGCTGGCTCACTGCCATGCTTCTCTCTCTCCCACTTCATCTGTCTCTCCCTCTGTCTGTGTCTGCCTTTCTCACTCTATCTCGCTGCATCTGTATACCGTGTCTCTCTCTCTCTGTTTTTCTTTCCAAGTTCCTGCCTACCTCTCTCAGGGCATTTTCTTATATTAGGTACCATTGCTTCGCACCGTGCCTGAGTAGGATATTCCACTTCTTCACCGCTCAGCTTTCACATCAGTAATGTTGTTCTCTTCTGTACCTGAGTGCACTTCAGTATCTCCTTTTATGTCTTAGATTCTCCCTGTTTTGTCCTCATCTCAATTTTCTCTCTCTCTCTCTCTCTCTCTCTCTCTCTCTCTCTCTCTCTCTCTCTCTCTCTCTCTCTCTCTCTATCTGGTCTTAGAAATGTGGTCCTTGAGTACGGTTCATGTGTAATCGGGTACGGAACAACATTACTAATATGAAAGTCGAGGGCAATTGTGCTCAGGCACGGTACAAAGCAGTCGTACTTGATATGAAATTGGGCTCAGAGTGATAATATAACCATTTGACAAAAACATTTAAATAACACACGTTGCATTGTTTATCTACACACACACACACACACACACACACACACACACACACACACACACACACACACACACACACACACACACACACACACACACACACACACACCATACTGTACCACGGGGTAGAAAACCCACCGTCTTTGTCCAATGCTGCATAAGGGTGTTTCCGCCCCTCCGAGCCACTGTTGAGGAACAGGGAATTGAGTGAGGCGAGGAGAGTTTGGAGGAGAAAGGAGGAGAGGAGAGTTGGCGAACTTAAAAGGAGGAACAAGGCGGCGAGGAAAAGGCTGAATGTAAAGGTGGAAGCAGAGTTGGACATGTAATTATCTGGTGTTGTTGGACAGTGACAGAGAAGGTTGAGGGATGCTTTGATGTGGCCCAGAGGTCCAACGTACAGACGATCCCCTGTCATTTAGGCCCCGCCCGCCTCCTCTGCCCACGTGTGACCGCTGTTGCTATATTCCATGTTCTAACTGTGTATTCAACTGTGTGTGTGTGCGGTTGCCCGAGGCGTGTGCTTTGCGTGTGGCCCTCAGATCTTCTTAGGTGGTACTCGCACAATTGGTGGGACGTAGTGGACACGCGTGTGCGTGTGTGTGCGTGTGTGTGCGTGTGTGTGTGTGTGTGTGTGTGTGTGCGTGTGCGTGTGCGTGCAGTGGATGGGTGGGTTAATCAGGGTGCACGCTGCTACATGTCTATTAGCTATTTTCTTCCACGTGACACCTCATCCAAAAGTCACGTAAAACTGACCAAATAAGTAAGAACAGGTCCTAACGTGGTTCAATTTCTAAGTTTTTCTTACTTTTTTTCAATCCGGCCCCCCACAGTGACAGAGGGAACCACCAACCTGTTGCTAGCCAACCATACCAACATGCTGCTGGTCTACCAGGACGTGACCTTGAAATGGGCGTCTCAGCTGTCCTGTGTCCCTGTGGCCGTACGCATCGCCAACTTCACGTAAGTAGCCTACAGCTGGTTTCATCTGTGAACATGAGACCACAGAGGGTGCCATGTTGAGCTCCTCTGTGCTGTGTGTTTATGATGTCTATATATATATACAGTATATATATACTTATATACTATATACTATACTATACTATAGATTGACACGTGGCATTAACAATCAGACTTTGTGCCTGATTGCAAGACATTTTATAGCAATCTGACAGAACGATGGAGAGAGGGTAGACAATGAATGGGAATGATGGAGAGAGGGAAGAAGACAGTAGAGACAATGTACAGCTGGTAATCACATGCCGTGCTACTGTTTCATGGCTCGAGGTATAATTTCACTCTATACGTCACTATTATTATTAGGGCATGTGTCCTGGTAGAGATTTGCGCTCTTTCCAGTTATTAACAAGACTTCAAATGAATGGATGGATGGATGATGCTTGGACTGGTTATCGGCGTGTCGTGTGTATATTACTTTGTCTATGAGCTCCACTCAAAAAAGGTTTGTCTGCTAATGCCCACTAGATTAGGTCCCTTTCTGCCTTTACACTCACACATGTATACACACACACACACACACACACACACACACACACACACACACACACACACACACACACACACACACACACACACACACACACACACACACACACACGCTGTTAACAGGTGTGTTATTGGTCAGAACCATCTATTGTTATGTTTATCAGCCTGTGAAATCCACAGTGATCCTCTCTACAGGAAATTACTCCACAATGTCTTCCAGCTGGCCAATCACAACAGATAAGGGAGTGGCCCGCTGTAACCAATCATCCATCCTATTGTAAATGACCACAATCAAACCGCAATTTGATACAATTACAACGCAAAGCACAAACACTGGTGAATAATGATGCTGTGTGTGTGTGTGTGTGTGTGTGTGTGTGTGTGTGTGTGTGTGTGTGTGTGTGTGTGTGTGTGTGTGTGTGTGTGTGTGTGTGTGTGTGTGTGTGTGTGTGTGTGTGTGTGTGTGTGTGTGTGTGTGTGTGCGTGCGTGCATTTATGCGTATGTTCATGTGTTCCAGAGCTGCTGTGCCTGTGTTGGTGTGTGTGTATAAATGTGTGTGTGTTTAAGATGCGGGAGATACTGTGTGTCTGGGAAGTTGTTTGCTTTTGTTTGAGGGTGTGTTGTTTTAAGGCGCTTGATAGTTATCATCTTGTTCAGTGTGTTGTTAGTGTTCATAGACTGTGGAGTGTGGGAGAGGAACACACACACACGCGTGTGCACGCGCACTCACAGAACTAACAATCTGAGTCCATAATGTACAGTAATGCTGGCTGTGTCCATTGCTTGCTTTAGGGTATGTCGGATCAGCCTAACCGGGTTCCATATGTCAGGGTTGGGGAGCCTGAAATCCTTCACTTCAGGGGTCTCGCTGTCTGATGGGATCACGAGAACACTCAGTATCACTGTTTACCTTTTAAAGACCCATGGCTGGCTCTCCCGTACCACCCAGCTAGAGAGATCCAGGTGTTTGGTCGACTGGCCACAGTGACCTGTAATAACCCAAGTTCATCAGTAACTTTTGTCCTGTTAGATTTTACAACTGGATTCAAATTTAGAATAGAACCTGCGTATTAAAAGATATCTGTTGTAATATTCATATTCCTTAACCCCTTCTGGTATCTGTACTAAATCTCATAACTATACCTAGGCCTGTCACAGTTATTACATAATCGTTTAATCGCAATTATTTGAGATAATCACAATTATTATAATATAATCGTTTCCATGTTGGAAAATGTTCATACATTTTTTTCAAGTATAAAATTATATTGTTGTATATTTAAGTTATTTGTCATATCTGCCCTGTGCTATGTTTGATTACGAAGCCTAAAAGGCAAACAGAAATAAAATTTGTATTCATATGTTCCAATGTTCAATGCCAAAAGCACAATTAAATCATTAATCGCAATTATTTGTGTGACAATTAATCGTCATCTTAAATTTGTAATCGTGACAGCCCTAACTATACCTAATCACTTAAGCTATGTAATCAGATACAGCTCAGATCAGGGGTGTCAAACTCATTTTAGGTTGAGGGCCAGAGTGATCAAAATGTGACCTTGCGGGCCACATTACTTTTATCACGTACTACGTGAAAGGCACGAATGCTGTCATAGTGTTCGGTCACAAGTTCAACGTACAAAACACAATGGCTACGACCGAATAAGAATGTGTATACTATTTCATTTGCATTTCATTTTGATTGTCTGTCAGATGTGCACAGGAGCTCTCAGCATCCAATGGCCTTTCATCACACCTATGATGGACTAAATGTCCGCATAGCGCTGTTAATATGGTTATAATCAGAAGCCTCATGGTTTATAAATGTACAGAAACATCATGTTCATTTGATGATTGGCACTCGGTCGGTACCACTATTGATTTTGTTCAGTATAATAGTATAATAGCTCCCTGCAGGTTTCCAAACACGTACGGTTTTGGCCTCATATGTAGCAGTTAATCACTGTATCCAACTTTGAAACTTAGTCGAGAGTTTGATCCAAATTAAATCTATAATTTTGCTTATAGAGAAGACAAATAAATAACTTAACTTTTGTCTTTTCGTTTACTGTAAAAATGTCTTGCAAGGTCTGTGATTCTCTCTCCCTCGTGGCCTTCATGGTAGCGATGGCCGCACAGGTCTGGGATGGCGTAAGTTGGGGGCCGTGCACAAAGGGGGTTACCTGCTACCTCCATTGTTTTGTGCTGTATGGGGTGGCAGTGGCTCAGGCGGTAGAGCAGCCGTCTGGGAATCGCAATGCTCCCGGTTTGATCCCTGGTTCCTCGTGGTTTCATATCGATGTATCCTTGAACAAGACACTGAACTGAACTCCTAACTGCTTCCCATGAGCAGGTTGCTGCTTTGCATGGTCTCCTCTGCCGTGTGTGTGTGTGTGTGTGTGTGTGTGTGTGTGTGTGTGTGTGT
The DNA here is from genome assembly GCF_963454915.1 of Gymnoscopelus microlampas. NCBI lineage: Eukaryota > Metazoa > Chordata > Actinopteri > Myctophiformes > Myctophidae > Gymnoscopelus > Gymnoscopelus microlampas. The sequence goes on along the minus strand of NC_139940.1, from coordinate 26,154,043 downwards.
GTGTGTGTGTGTGTGTGTGTGTGTGTGTGTGTGTGTGTGTGTGTGTGTGTGTGTGTGTGTGTGTGTGTGTGTGTGTGTGTGTGTGTGTGTGAATGTAAAGTGCTTTGGAGATTTATGGAGAAAAGCACTATATAAATGCACCATTTTCCATGTGTATGGCCCGCTACAGTTTGTACTGCATCTATCTGTTCCTGTTCCTTGCTGCTTGCTTACAAAAGGGTAATTCAGTGAACTAGAAAAAGTGCTCGGAGCACAGGTATCCGCCAGGTCAGGTAAGTTAGTGTGGGCCTGTAATGTTGATGGAATATGAAACATTGTACAGATCCGTCTTGAGCACATGACTATAGAGTTAATGTGTACCGATTTGCGTGATGTTTGCACAAAATCTGTAGGAGTAATATATCTTTTTTTGTTGCAAAACTGCTGGTGGCAGTGTATCGGATAACAGCGTTTCACTTCCAGTATGCCCTGCTGGATTATTTCCAGCATCATCTTTTCACCACGGTAAAGGTGACCAATGTTCAGTAGAAAAGGCTTATATAATATCCTTTCCATGTGTATTAGCCTATTATTTGGTGGTGGGCTTAAACTGTGTAAACTTCTTATTCTCATTACACATGAGAGCATGACGTTCAGCTGATCCATCGCTTCCAGACAGAACAGATGTACAGTAGGCTACAAGTTGTCAAGGCGATGCGACGTCGACGAGTTCAGTTTTTTTTTTGTGTGATGTTTGGGCAAAATCTGTAGGAGTAATATAAAAAAAAAGTGTTGTGAGATCAGCCTCCTGGTGGCGCTTTAACAGGCCGATGTGAAAAATATGGAGCAGAGGTTCTGCTCTGGCATCCAGGGTTAGGGTTACTGCCAGAGTTTATTCATAATGTACTCACCCCTGTGCCAGCAATTTTTGTGTTTTTTTGTGTGTTTTTTTGTAATTTTTCATTCAAATAGCTTGTCTAGCTGCGTTTTTAAACACATACGACAGATCGACCAGCAGAGAGCAGTAGATTGACACCTCGATTACTCGCTGACTCGCTCGACCCCCCCCCAAACAGGCTCAAACAGTCCATACGTCATAACCGGATGTGACGTTTTCGGCAATCGCCGATCGGCCTTAAGACCGTTGTGATACACGACGACGATGACTGTTAGTCACCCAGACTAAAGAAAATAGAAGTGGAGCTCTGCGTTCGTTTTTTATACCGTGTGAAAAAAACGTGTTTTTCCCTATTCTGCCCGAAAATGAACAGGAAAAAAAAATGAGAACTGGAAACGGAATCATGAATCCGGATCCGGGTGAGTGTGAAGTAAGTGGAAAAACGAAACTGATGATGAAAAATAAACAGAAATAAAAAGAACGCATACAGTATATGCGATCTTTTGAATTGCGGCACGCCAGCGATGGATTTGAAAGAACGCATCAATGCGTTCTTGGCAATCAATGTATTAATAGAGAGAGCTTTTAGGATCACAGTAGAGGACTCTAAATCACGACATTTTCTTCTAACATCTACCTTTTCATGTTTCTTATTATTGCGTTATTCATTTATTATTTATTTATTCATTCTTTTTTTTCTTTTCTGTATGTTTATTATGTCCTTTCATGTTGAGTACTGACATTTGAATTTGTATTTGCAACTTTATTTGTTTGTATGTCTTTATGTGGGCCCCGGAAAGACTAGCTGGTTGCTGCCGTATGGTACCAGCTAATGGGAATCCTTTAATAAAAAAAAATATGTATATATAAAAAATACATACCCACCCACACACCAACGTCTGTCTGTCCGACTTTTTTCTCTCCATACCTCTTCCTCTCTGTCTCTCTCTCACAGCAGGCTCACCCAGTAGGTTGTAGTGTTTTGATATGATTCTCCCAGAAGAGTGTTATGAGCCAGCTAGTCCGTTCCAACACACCAATCAGGCCCTCAGTTTGCACTGTACATCATATTTATGGTCAAGTCCCCCCCCCACTCACTCACTCCCTCTCTCACACACACACACACATGCACACACACACACACACACACACACACACACACACACACACACACACACACACACACACACACACACACACACACACACACACACACACACACACATACACACACTTCCCTTACCCCATAACCCTTGCAGAAGCTGCTCTCCCACTGTGTGTGTGTGTGTGTGTGTGTGTGTGTGTGTGTGTGTGTGTGTATTTATCCCGTGGTAGTAAAAGTGCTTGTTTTAATGCTCCCTCAGACACCCTCCTGTGCAGGTGTGGGGCCAACCACTGCTATGAACCCTATGTCCCATGTGTGTGTGTGTGTGTGTGTGTGTGTGTGTGTGTGTGTGTGTGTGTGTGTGTGTGTGTGTGTGTGTGTGTGTGTGTGTGTGTGTGTGTGTGTGTGTGTGTGTGTGTGTGTGTGTGTGTGTGTGTGTGTGTGTGTGTGTGTGTGTGTGTGTGTGTTACTGCCTCACCGGCCTGGAATCACAACACATCTGCAACCAGTTAGAGCGCACGCACGCACACATGCATGTACATTGCATCACTGCATTTCCTTTCTCTCACTCTGTCTTTTCCTTTCCCTATCACCCATCTTAACCCTCTGTTTTCCCTCTCTCTCCTCTTCTCTCCATATCACATGATGTGATTCTATCATCCTTAGAAACCCCTAGGTTCTATATACAGTATAACAAAAGGTAACCCATCTATTTGTGGTAGTTATTTGTTTCATGTCATCAAGGGACACGTTGCCTCAGTTCACCAGGCACGTCTATAGAGCCTACAGTTTCAGTTACTACATAACCACGTCACATTAATCCTAGTACATCAATATAATTCCACTTTACTGTTGCTATCTTCTAAAGTTGAAGATGTGTGTCTGTTTATCATACTTTAAGTCATTCCCACGCCCCAGCTCGGATTCGGCAGAAACTTTCCACAGCGTTGTGTTATGATCCGGGGAAGGTTATGGGCAACTCTCTGAAACACTTTATACTTTACTATTTAACTTTTTCAAACATTACTTTTACACTGGAGCTGAAACTTTGCTCAACTATGGAGATGCCTGATGTCGCAGTACTGACGTCTTAGAAATGACATCACAGATGACTAAAGTCATAGACTGGCCTCCAAGTGCTCTGACAACGAATGCTAAGGTCATTTACCCATTTTGGGGGCGGGAACCCCTATTTGTAACTATACCTTTCAGGACGGGAACTCCTTTTGGGGTTGTTGTTGCTATGTACAGTATATAGCAACATACATTTGTTGTAATTCTTGAATACATTTTTTAAGTTTTTCAGAAAACTTAGGTCAAGATTTAGAAGGCGTTTTTAGTATTGGCCTCGGGTCTAAATGGGTTAAGGCTAAAAGGAGAACACAAAAAAAGTCTACTGCATCTACACAGCATAAAATATTAGAGATGGGGAAATTATATTTACCTCCTCTTGTGGTCTCCTGTTTCTTCATGCCAGATTTGAAAGAAACCAGTGTTTCACATGTATTAACGGATGGTGTCAGGGCATTCCACATTTTGGTGGCAGAGCAGTAGAATGAGAATTTTCCCATGTTTGTTCTATATTTGGGTGGTACCAGATCATGGTCGCTCCCTCTAGTATTGTGGCTGTGGGTGTCGTGTCACTCACTTTGGAGAAGTAGTTAGACATGTACAGTATGAGGGTATTTGGGCACTGTGCCTTTGAGTATCTTAACTCATTCAGTGCCAAACTTATTTCTGGCTTTATCATCCCTGTGCCAAGGCCAAAAATACATTGTAAAAAAAAGTGCTTAGGAAGCGAGATACAGCCTTTTTCAGTAAGATGTTAAACAAGAAGTGAATGGAGCAGCAAATCTTCAAATCATGATATCTCGGGTTCTGAACATTTTTTTTCAAAAAAAAAAAAAGGTTTTGATTATTATTATCTTTTTCATGACGTCGGCGACGTCATTGGCACTCTGGGCTTATGAAAAACGTAATGGCACTGAATGAGTTAAATACCAATCCCATCTGTATGCTTGGTTTGAGATCTATCTGCTGCCCTGGTTACTTTGTAGCAGTTAAAGTAATACTTTTCTTTGCACTCTATTTACTTCATACACTTTACTCCCATCTTGCCATTTGTAAGTTGTTCTGGGTAAGGGCGTCTGATAAATTGTACATTGCTATTCTCCTCTCCTCTCTCTCTCTGTCTCTCTATCTTTCTCTCTTTTCTCCTCTGTTCAGGGAGCTGAAGGGGGTGGTGGTCACCCTGAGCGCTGATGGCCACCTCCAGTGCTCCTACATGGGGACAGACCCGTCCTTCTTCTCCACACCCAAGGTGGATGCCAGGGAGGCAGACTATGAGCAGGTGGACGCTGAGATGAAGAGTCTCCAGAAGTACATCAGGGAGGCCACTAGGACTCAGGGTGGGAGCTCAGAACAGTTGTCATCTCTGATAGATTTTTTTATAGACCTTTATTTAAACAGGTAAATGCTGTTGCGATACATAACCAGAACATTGTACAACCCTCCCATCTATCAGGCAATCTCCCCATCTATCAGGCTCACACAGGAACACTTAAAGAAGACATTACATACTTTGCCATTTGGCTAAAGATATGGCAAAAATCATCATGTTTGTGAAATTGTGATTACAAGCAAAATAATCAAGATTATCCTTTAATTTATAATAGTGCAGCCCTAGCAGAAGGTACAACAGTTTGTCGAAGTCCTGATGGATACCTTTGGACTTTTGGCGACCCAAACTTAAAAAAATAAAATAAAAAAAGAACATTAAAAAAATAAACTCTCACAGGAACCACTGGAACTTAGTAGGATATGAGGAGCCAGCAAAAGTTCAGTTTAGAATAAGATTAAAATGAGGAAACGCCTAATTTCTCTCTCTGAATTTAAAAAAGAAAAGGCGAGACACACCAGACATTTACCAGGAGACATCATAAAACTGAAAGAAAAAAGCAAGGCCTGCTAGAGTCATAATTTAAGAAAATGCCACAGCCTCTTCGAATGACAAATTAAAGACACCAGAACCTTCTCAAGATGACAAGCCAACAGCATTTCCACACGTAAGGGATACAGGAACAATCTAATAATACAGTAACAAAATCAGAGGCAAGAGAAATATAATATTTTTATTTCATGATCAAGATTATCCTTTAATTTATAATAGTGAAGAGAAATATAATTCCTCTCAGACCTAGATAAAAGCTTCTTAGTTGTTAGAGACAGAGCCTGTAGATGATAAGGAATACTAGAGCAGGGACTCAACGAGGGTGTAACATGAAGAAAATGTGCAAATAGAATAAAAAGAAAAGCTTTAGCAGGAGAGGGGAAGGCTAATAGAACCTTTAAGAATTGTCACCACCTATATGAAGAAGCCTAAAGGAGAATTTAGCCTGAAGGCGAATCATTTTAACTAGACCCCTTGATTGATCCCAGTAAACCTCAGGTATGGCTTGTATAGGAGTCTGGTACCAGGCCTCTGAACTGCTATTTGGCACTTATTTTCACTCCACTTTAAAACATGTATCTACTGATTCAGAGGTCTGGTGTTGCCCTTGTCCACAGCTTTCCCCATATTGGTGAAACAACCGAGCCAAAGGCAGGACTAAAGTTGGTGCTGTACACTGCCTAGAGAGTGGCCTCATACTGCACATAAGTCACTAGTGATTAGCCTCGGAAACCCATGGCTTTTTTTTTGTTACAAAACTAGCGATTGATTTAGGACAGTTAACCCGGAAACGGCTGACAAGAAGGCAATATCAGACTGAATAATAGAAAGGCCATTCAGTATGAACATCACGCTAATAGGAGTGCGTTTCACTTGGATAATGATATCGAGACCTGGTCCGATTTATGCTGGTACATCATCCCTGAACACCATTATGTTCCCATTACTCTCAGATATCCTACCTAAATCGGACGGTGAGGACGACCTGACTGTTACAGCCACCGTCTCTTCAAGCATGGATAAACCATCTGTAAGTAAACAGACACAAACCCATACAAACCCATACAAGAGCACAGACTTGCAAACTCATCTCGTTCCATTTGTCTCTTTCCTTGCAGCTCGCTCTTATCCAAGACATTGACGGTTTAGCTGTACCCTCGGTCACCATCAAGGTATACATTCATTGTGTGCTGATTCTCTCACCAATGTCCATAGTACTGCCATGATGACACATGGGAATTCTCTGATCTAAACTAATGTATATTTTTAACCAGTGGTGGAAAGTAACTAAGTACATGTACTCAAGTACTGTACTTAAGTACAATTTTGAGGTATTCTTTACTTTACTAGAGTATTTCCAGTTTGAAAATGCGTCGCATTCGCGACGCATTTTCAGAATATTTTAATATATTTTATACATTTGAAAATTTGTGAAATGGGACATTCTGCATAATGAGTACTTTCTACTTTTGGTACTTTAAATACATTTTGATACCAATACTTTTGTACTTTTACTCTGTACTTTGAATTCTGGACTTGCAGTATTGATACTTTTACTTAAGTAAAAAATGTGAATATTTTTTCCACCACTGTTTTTATCCTTGTCTGTCCTCCTCCCTCTTTACTCTCTCTTCCACCCTCTGTCACATCTGTCTCTTTGGATGTCCAGGTGAAGGTGAAGGCCAGCAGTACTCTGCAGGGTTCTAAGTTGACCGTCTGTGTCCAGCCCCCCCTGGTCGTCACACAGGACCAATTTGTCCTGGAACCCATGGGTCAGTCCTCATTATCTCTTTAATCCTCTCTCTGTATCTGTTTCTACGGTGTGGCTGAAGGGCTTTGTGTTTGTATATGTCCCCTCAAAAGTAGACCAATCGTAACAACACATAACACTATGTGCATTACATAACAAAACAGAACCACATCCGTCCATGAAATTAATGCCTGGTTGAATGGAACTTGATTCGTAATTGAAAATCTAAATGTATGTAAAAAAAAAACAACGGTAACACTTTACTTAAAGGTTGCGTCTATAATGCATTATAATCATATTTATAAGGCATTATAATGCACTTCTAAGGCATTATAACACCTGTTGTAGATGTTTATAATTATGCATAACAACTTATAACAAGGGTTATGAAGTATTATAACTTATAATATAATTTATAAGTGCTGGTCATAATGCATTATAAACTCAGTGGAACAGTACATTATAACTACCAGGTACCACTTTACTTAAAAGTCTTGTCTATAATACATTATAAACACATTTATAATGCATTATGATGCATCATAATGCATTACAATGCACTTATAATGCTTCATAACACTCGTTATAAATGTTTATGCGTAACAACTTCTAACAAAGACACTTTGTAACTAACTAAGTTAAGGTAGCTATAATGTGCTGTTCCACTGAGCGTATAATGCATTATGACCAGCACTTATAATACATTATACACGTTGTAATAAGTTTAAGTAAAGACAAAAACAACAACTTCAATCTCTTAGTTACCAACTTTGTTTTGTGAAGAACTTTTGCTATTGGTGGAGTATGTCCAAAAGTGCATGTCCAAAGGACATGCACACTAGCAGCCAGCCTGTACATTGCAGCCTGGCTCACTGCATTGTGATTTATGCTGTTTGGTTCACAAACTACGCACGTACCGTAGCAACTTAAAGCTTGGAGAGGGAGGCCATTCCGTTATTAAACTCTGTCTGGTTTATTTGTTCTTTCTTTTCCTTTTTTCTCCTCTCACTTTCTCCCCCTCTTATACAGACATTGTTTATTCAATGACAGCTGCTGTTTCCTTTCCTGTTATCACATTAATATCCCTCGACCCTCCTCTATCATTAAACCAAAACAAACTGACAGTGATTGTGAGCGAGTGAATGTGTGAGCGAGTGAATTAGAGACATGCACTGCATTGCTCTGTATTTACGGTAGCCAAATCCTTCCGTTCTGTGTTGTTTCATCTACTGTAGCTGCGTGAGTCACCTTGACCAGATACAGCGGTAACTTTGATCTAAATTAAACACGCACCGCTTCAGACGCCTTTCCAACTTCAAACAATGATACCTTATCAAGCGATTAAAAATTTAACCATTATCAAGCTATTTATTAGGGCTGTCAAACGAATATATCTATTTTTATCTGATTAATCACAGATTAATCATTAACTAATGTGTAACTATACCAGAAATATTCCCATTTTCTCTCTATATTCTTGTGGGAACGGAAAGATAAATGACTCTTTCTCACTGTTTCTCTCGCTCGCACCCCGTTGTGCTTTGAGCCGAAGACGACGTAAATTGCTCAGCCTTTTCTGGCAAAAACGTGTGTTTTTTCCCCGTCCAGATAGAGCCACGCACATGTTCTCTTTCCATATCGTTTGGATCATTGTTTGGATCTGTTTGCCATCAGATAACAGAGCAACGACTAGTGCAGAGTGGGTGGAATTATGGGATGTATTGTATGGTGCGGGTCATTCTGCGCATGCATTAATTGCGTTAAAAGTTTTTTTGCGGGCTCCCGCTGGCCTAGCGGTCCAGGCGCATACCACATGTCTGATAAGTGATAATCCAGTCTTACAGCGTGTTACGGGTTCGACTCCTGTTCCCGACGACCTTTGCTGTGTGTCACCCCCCCCATCTCTCTCCCCATTTCCTGTCATCCTACTTTCCTCTCAAATAAAGGCAGAAAAGCCCCAAAAATATCGTAAAAAAAAAGTTTTTATGCATTAATTCCATCAATTCTATAACTCAGTTAATTAACCAATGTTGACAGGCCTGCTATTTATATAGCCATTTGGTGGAGACAGTGCGACACTGCACCAACGAAAAATATTTCTTTAGCTGGGTAGCATCACATGCAATGTGGTCTAACTGTGGAGCTACAGTGCACAGGGAATTTAACCATAACTACAGTATGACATGACATGCACTTAACCCCTTGCAGCATTGGTCACATGCTCTACCTATTCATCTACACGGGATGGAACTTTTAACCCCAGCAGTATAATTGCTGTCTGCTAACTATAGCAAGTCAGCTACACCACACTTCTTTTGCCTTTTTCCCATATGATTGTGTCAGATGTCGTTATTTTATTCATTATTTTAATTTCATGTCATGCACACAAAGTGCCCAACCCTCATCGGTTCAGTTGCAGTGGTCAGACCTTTCATTACATTTCATTCCATTACAAAATTACGAGTTTGGGCTTAAACAAAATATTCTGGGTGCTCGAGTGGCTGTAAAGTTTCTACCCACCACCGCAGAGACTAGGAGTTTGAATCCTCCGCAGTGCCTCCAGCTTCACCGTGCACTCCAACGTACACAATTAGTCGTTTTCGATCGCGGGAAGGAGGGTGATCTCTGTTTGTCACTGCACTAGCGACTCCTAGGTTGGTCAGAGCGCCTGTTCAGTGGGGGGCTCTCTTCTTCTCCCTCCCTCCCCCTCTCACTTTCCCTCTCCCTCTATCCCCCTCTTCCTATCCGTCTCTCTCACATATATGTCCAGACACACTAACTCACACACAGACAAACAACTGGATCTTTATCTATTCTATAAAGTTCAAGTTGTATGTGAACATTGGAAATACTCCAGTAAAGTAAAAAAATCTAAATTGTACTGTGTCTGTCTGAAAACAATATACGTCAGAATGATTTTAGCACAGAATTATTCAGTATTAATATATTATTAATTATTTAACTTTTTCTCATAAGCTCTTCTGAGGTTAAGAACAACTTTCATATGCATGTGCACAACCATGTTAAGAAGCATGTTAAGAAGCTGTGCACAGGGAGAGGGACAGAGTGGTATTTCCTCACTTGTGGTTTAGTTAGTCAGTGTATTTTCTAACCATAATTGATGGATAAATAAACTTTTTACAGACATTGCGTAACAAGTTTTTCAGAGCAGTTTCTTTTAGACACCGGGAAATTGGCTTAGTCCTATGTGGCAGTGAAAGTCTTCATCGTTAAACCTCCCTCATACCATCCCATCATGTTTTTACCTCTGTCATCTACTTAAAAAAAACATGTTTTTGGCACCTTTTTCATGCCTCACATCAGAAAGCTCAGTGTCAGACAGCAAACCAAGGGAAGAGAGAGATCAGAGTCATGCCAGACAAGACCAGTGGTGGAAGAAGTACTCAGATATTTTACTTAAGTAAAAGTAGCAATACCACAATATAACGATACTCTGTTACAAGTAAAAGGCCTGTGTTCAAAATGCCACCTGAGTAAAAGTACAAAAGTATTGGCATCAAAATATATTTAAAGTACCAAAAGCAAAAGTACTAAAATGTTTGCAAATAGCAGCTCTACAAGCTCACAGTGTGTCGCATCGCGACGCGCTGTGAGCTTGTAGATCGGCTATTTTCAAATAGCTTATGTATAAAATAGGGCTAAAGTGGTTAATGTATGTTT
>NC_139940.1:26121180-26133680 GCF_963454915.1 Gymnoscopelus microlampas | reverse complement strand
TTGAACCCTAGGATTCCTATTCTGAGGAGAACTTTACCCAAAAATAGCCGATCTACAAGCTCACAAACGCCTCACGCTGCGAGTCGTTGTGAGCTTGTAGATCGGCTATTTTTGGCAAAGAGGTATAGATGTAGAGGGAAAAAAGAGCAGACCAAGTACATTTTATATAATATTCTGTAGAGAGGGTCCCTGTTTCATCTCTCTCAGCTAGGGCGTCCTTGGCCTGAAAAACGTTGAAGACCCCTGCCTTATAATATAACTGACTTGTCCGTAACAAGTCTGATGCCAGCTGGAAACAAACATGGCAGACCGTAGTTCAGGATGCAGAAGAACCTCTGACTCCCACCATAACCCTCCAAGCTGCACTGATTGTCCTCAAACAGTGCTGACTCCCTCCAAGCAGCTGGCTTCCAGTATTTCTGGAAGGCATCACTCTCCCCCTTCAAACCAACAAAACCTGCCTTTATTGAAACCAAAATGTCACAGGCCTCTTTCTATTTTTAAATGCCGAGTTCACACTGCCATAAAAAAAGGAGAAAAAGAAAGAATAAGACATTTTTATGGTATTGTTTCTTTTGGACTGTATCTATTTTGGCAGATACACCGGTTGGCCCAAAGCCCCCGTTCCCTTCCCCAAAAGTACCGTAGCTGTGAAAGGATTTGGAAACATCAGGACATTCAGGAGGGAATCTTTTTTTCCCCCATTTTCTTCTTTTATTGTGATGCTAAAAATAGGAAATACATGGTGTCCTGGCCTGGATGCATGGGGTGGGGCGGGATTGGATCGGTGGCTCTTGATTTGGAAGGGCTGGGTTGGATCGGAGGCAAGTGTGGAATATACAAAAGGTTGATTAATGGAGGGAGAGAGAGAGTGAGTGAGAGAGAGAGATGGCACTGGGACCAGACGAATCTGCCAGTGCAAAAGAAATTGCCCTCGGCTATTTGGGTCTGGCACCGCTCCGTTGTGAATTCATTTCCTGCTCCAGAAGTCTGGGGTGACCAATCAGGGCCCAGTATTCAAATATGGGAGATTGTAATTGGTAGTTTGTTGTAGGTCTAACCAATTGCGTCCAGAGCCATTGTTTTGATCCCGCCCCCTTAGAAAAAAATCGTCCTCATAGAAGCCCCAGACTCATATCCACGCAGTGATATAGTCTGGCTACGCGAGGCTAACTCAAATATACACAAACACCTGTCAAACGTGGCTAGTAATTTGTTTTTGCAGTTTGGCAGGTAGCCAGCCATCATTGTGATGCCCTCTGATTCCATTGTAAAAGTGAATTGTAACTGACTTGTGGATGTCTCACCCATTGTGGACAGAGGACTTAATAAATCCTACCCTGCTGTCAGCACATCCATACAACTCCTTTCAATATAAAGTGTTAGCACAAACGTGTGTGTGTGTGTGTGTGTGTGTGTGTGCGTGTGCGTGTGTGTGTGCGCGTGCGTGGAGAGAGAAGGGAGAGAGAGAAAATGCATGATTGTCAGTGTCAAACCCTCTGGCAGTATGTTCCAGTCATGTTAATCTCCATTATGTCTCCTCTCCTCTCCTCTCCTCTCCTCTCCAGGAGGAATGCACCACACTCTCTCCTACTCGCTCTCTGTTCCCACCCAGGGGTGATGATTATGCATTAACCCCCAGCCCTCGGGCTGCTGCCTCCCAACTTAAGCCCTACAAAGAGACTGACATTTAAGAGGACCCTCCACTTCTTAAGACGTTCTTCTGACGTGTGTTTGTGTAGGGGGTGGTTGAGGTAGTTACATTCTAGAAAGTTACTGTCACCTCTTGAGACTTTTTCCCTGCCCTGACAATAGCATTTATACATATGTACACTGATGACTCATGACATTTACACAGAATCTTTATTCACCAAATAAAATACATACCATATGGATAATCAGCGGTCATTCCATGAATAGCTACCGAGGTCTCCGACTAATTCCCAGGCAATAATTTGTTTATCACATACTCTTAGCCTTTAGTCACAAAGACAATAAGAGAATAACATTTGATCAATGCGACTGTGACGGATATTTTTGACATGCTGAAGCCGGATTTATACTTTGTCGCATTCCGACAATTGCAGATCTACAAGCTCACAATGTGTTGCAGATTGGCTATTTGCGTTGTGCGACACCGGGTGCAACTAATTGCAATATATTAACCCCTTGGAGTTCCTTCAGCAGCGAGGTCGCTTGCGGTGACAGTTCAACCTGCTGTGGCCCTTTAGCTTGCACTGCTTGGTCACATATTTGGCCATATCAGCCCTAAGGCTGAAACAGTTATAAGCCCAGGGCTGACACTCCACTCACCCAGGAAAAGAAAGGCTGGGTATGTGCTAAATATAAATATGTTTTTCTGGTGGCTATAGGTGCAGACACAAGTTGGCAACTTATCGTGCTTCTCATTGCATACTGATGTACATGGTGCAGGGACCTGTACCAATGCAGGACATACTGTACATACAGATGGCATACCATAAATATCAGTCAACACTGTATCACTATGTACATTCCTGTTTATATAAGTTTATATAGTCAATGGTACATTCATCTCTTACGTGTGTGTGTGTGTGTGTGTGTGTGTGTGTGTGTGTGTGTGTGTGTGTGTGTGTGTGTGTGTGTGTGTGTGTGTGTGTGTGTGTGTGTGTGTGTGTGTGTGTGTGTGTGTGTGTATGTGTGCGCGCGTGCGCGCACATACCATATATATGTATATATATATATATATATATATATATATATATACTGTATATATAGTGTGTGAGGGAGGAAGGTAAAGTTTGGGTAGAGAGACCCACAGTGTAAGTGCAGGAGAGAGAGATGGAGGTTGAAGTCAGCACTGTGGCAGGGGAGAGAGAGTGAGCAGGAAGGAAGCATGGCTTTCATCAGAGTTAACAAAGCATGAAATACACAAGCAGGGCTCTGCGGCCCAGCCCGCCTCTGACTGACTCAGCACCACAAAGACCGCCTTTCATTGGACGGGCCCGGGGAACCACCGGCAAACCTCTCCATCTGCTTCTCATCGGCCCGCCCAGGAATCACTCTCCCACCAATCAAATCAAAGGTTAATTAGCCAGCCGTTCCAACACGAGGAGAATTCACACTGAACGTGGGGTTGAGTTTCACTGCTGGCGGGCAAAAAAAAGGAAAAGAAAACACTTATCCGCAAAACATTTTCCAGGAATGAGGAAGAGAATGCTTTTTTTCCTTTTTTTTCTCATTGATGCCCATGTTTTTTTGTTTTTGACAGGTCTCAAGCTCCCACGGGTCATGAAACTCACAAATAACCACATAACCCATTTTCTGTTGAATTAAGAACAACAAAACCCCCCAAGATTGCAGTTGTGGTTACATGACAGCAGTAACTTGTCATTAAAGAAAAGCATAAAAAGGGCATTAAGCATCCTGATGAAGGTGAAATGAAGTGAAGACTGTGTGCGGGACTTTTTTCTGCTCTTCAAGTTCATTACTCCGACGCACCTGTCCGCCTCTGTAGGTGTGCAAAAGGACTTTTTCTTCTACGTCATTAAAGATTTTTTTTTTTCATACACTGTAAAGGATTATCACTGAAATGTGTGTAGATACAGGTAATTGGGCAATGCCTCTTTTATGGCGATGTCATGGCTCATGTTAAACCAACCAATATTCCTTTTTTTTTATTCACATGGTATAACTCATAACTTAATAGGCATTTATATAATCTTTTTCCTCCAAAGTGATACTGAAGGTTTTCAGTTTTTCATATACGTAACTTCTCTTGATTTGAAGATTTTAAGTTCCTGGAAAGTGGAATCCCACAGCTGCTTAAGTAGCTGGTAGAGGACGATATGTGTCAGATTGTCAGTGCCCCCCCCCCCTCTACACGTCCTCCTTAAGAGGTTCAACTACCCTGAACAAACATGTTCCCTCACTTAAGCCTGGTTTATACTTGGTTGCACACCGGTGTTGCACAGCGAAAATAGCCGATGTGCAAGCTCACAACATGCTACAGCGTGAGCGTTGTGAGCCTGTTGATCGACTGATCTTAGCTCACAAAGACCACGATGCCACACATTGTGACCTTGTAGATCAGTTTTTCTGAAGTATAAGCATTGAGACAGATATAGATTTAATTTGGCACCGGTGTCTCGGAACTCAAGCGTTGCTTGTAGATCTGCTCATTTTATGTGAGACATGATGCGCAACCAAGTATAAATCAGACTTTACACTTTTATCGCGTCCTCTGACTTTCTCTGAATGGATCTCCCTCCTTGTTCTATGTGTCTGTCTGTCTGTCTGTCTGTCTGTCTGTCTGTCTGTCTGTCTGTCTGTCTGTCTGTCTGTCTGTCTGTCTGTCTGTCTGTCCGTCCGTCCGTCCGTCCGTCCGTCCGTCCGTCCGTCCGTCCGTCCGTCCGTCCGTCTGTCTGTCTGTCTGTCCGTCCGTCCGTCCGTCCGTCCGTCCGTCCGTCTGTCCGTCCGTCTGTCCGTCCCTCTCTCTCTTTCTCAATCCATCCCTTGTCTTTCCTCTCTGTCTGTTTATCCATGACTCTCTAATGGCATGGTTAAAGTGTGTGTGTGTGTGTGGGGTGCGGGGGTTGAGAAATAGAGGGTAAAAGAGGGTTGACAGGGTGGATGGAAGAGAGGAAACGTGTAGAGAGCATGTGGGGAACATGGTGCAGAAAGGAAGAAGAGAGAGTATGTAAGCATGTGGCGAGCTGTAACGGAAACAAAAGAACGTAAACACGGGGGAGTTGAGACCAAAAATAATGGGGAAACTGTATGTGTGTGTAGGTATGTGTATTTATGTGCATGTTTGTGTGTTTCAACTTCTACTTTTGTGTGATCTGGGTTCTTGTTTTTCTTCCCTCTTGCCTCTTCTTCTCTCGCCGTCTCTTACAGAGCTCAACCCTACAGGTAAGAGCGAAGTAGTCCTTGTTACAACAGTAGAGGTAGTAGTCGGATCTCACACACACACACACACACACACACACACACACACACACACACACACACACACACACACACACACACACACACACACACACTGAGTACTGTATATACAGGAAGAGACCGCGGCCTACTGTTTATGTTCCTGTAACATGATAGCTGAGAAGACGTAGAATGCACACACATGCACGGGTGTGTGCTTGTGCACACACACACACACGCACACGCACACGTAAAGCCTGCAGGCTATGAGGCTTTGAAAAGTGCCAAAGAGACTTCATGAGCCTCTCAAAGAATCATATCACATCAATTCACACTCCCATACTTCCCAGTCCCTCTATAGAGTAGGTAAATACAGCCCAGTTATCTTATACTGTGTATATTGGTTGTGCTCTCACAGAAATACCACTGTTTGAAGTATTACTCATGGCTGTATCATTTTACATACACACACAGTAGATCCATGTGTGCACGCAATGTTGAGAGGACGCACGCACGCACGCACGCACACACCATCCCACAGTCTACTGTATGTAGTCCAATAGCAGTGTTCCTAGTACTCAGCCAGTGTTTGTTTTAGTCTGTCTGTGTTTGTGTGCTTTGATACAGAGTAGGATGTCCTGCTATATAGCAGGATTAGAGACGTTTCAATAGTGTACACACTCTCTCTTACACACACACACACACACACACACACACACACACAGTTAAAGCCACAGGTGAACAAAGTCAACCATACAGAAAGAGCAGCTTATGCACAAGGCATATGCAGACACACAAAATTCTCACGTTTTCGGTAGCTCACACACACACACACACACACACACACACACACACACACACACACTAATACACTAATGCACACACACTAATGCGTGCTGTATCGGTACCGACCTGACATCACTGCAGCTGTGGTAAAAAACCTGATCTACTGGTGCTCTGTTCAAATAAATACTGTGGTCAGAGACAGACTACATGCAGACACACACTTAACATGGTCTCAGAGTCACGGTGCTTACTTACAGGTAACTAAAAACGTATGTCCTCACTGATGTAATGAAGCGAGTGCCAGCAGCAAACAACAATGTTTATCAACTTTTTTTATTGCTAATATTTTAGATTGTTTCATTCAATTATCAAGAATCAACTTTATTGTCACATCACTGGTTTACAGGTGTAAAGAAGTGGGTGAAATTATTTTTTGCATAAGCTCCACTTAATTGTATTTCAGAAAGGGAGAAGAAGAAAAAGGTGGGGTGGAGAGCTGGGAGAAATAAATCTAACATTAAAAAAGCATGTCAGAGAGAACATAAAAAACAGTATCTTACAATGAATGCACAGAATCTCTACATATGTACGTCTGTAATCCACGTATCTCGAGAACTGTCCGACCGACGCGTGTCGCCGCCGACCCGAGGGAGTGCAGTGTCCGGCGTCCAGTCGGTCGGTTCGGCTGTTGTCCAGAACCGCCAGAAAAGGTTCTGGCCATGGCCCAAATGAGCCAATTGATTGCCATAGCAACCCTAGCCTAAGCTTGATTTGCCAAATTCCCCACACCTGTCATTTGATTACTTAGTCAGTCCACTTTCCACAGTTAGTTTGGACTCTTCAGACATTCTCCCCACACATGTGCCACTGTACAAGAACCTCCAATCCCCTCGATACGCCCATATATATACTGATAACTTCAGGGATCTCCAATTCTCCATATATGGACATAAAAGGGACACAAGCAGACAGACAGATACAGAGATCTCCATATATGGACACAGACAGATGGTTACAATAGGTACTCTGACAACAGGTATAGCGGGTATTGCATAACAGGGTGGGGTATGCATTCCGTATTTGGATTGTTCCCAACTTGCATCGTTCCCGAGTAGGCCGATGCCCAACGGGCACTGTTCTAGTATACACAAAGCATAAGACCAGCACATACCGTATGTACATGAGGTTAAACGTATAAAGTGGTAATTATGAAAGTGGTAATTATCATTCATACCAGTAGTTGCATACGTTATAGAAGAGATTGTGTTAGTGTAGTAATAGTTCATCATTGTTGTAGTACAATGTAGACCCCACGATGAGCAAATAGTTTACCATAGAATCACCTCATCTGATTTAATACACAGAGATACAAGGTCAGGCACTGTCAGACACAAAACAATCCATCTTCTGTAACATAAGGAAACCTGCCCTGCTCTACTGAGGAGAACGCCACGTTGAGGGTCTCAATAACATGCAACGGAAAACATTTAAAATACTGCACAGTACTGACTGAAACAGTATATCAATGTAGTGTGATATCCCCAAACATACTGTAATAACTTACTGCCAAATGCACCATGATGTAAGTCTTAAGCCTGATTTATAGACTACCGAAGTCATGACGTCAAAACCACTCCCCCCATGGGTCACAAATAAATGTTCCCAAAGATTATTACAACCTACTCTGGGCCATACATGTCGGGAACGATGCAAGTCGGGAATACAGTTGTGCAATACCCGTTATCTGATGTACTAGTTGTACCCGTTGTCAGCTCCACGCACATTGCGCTTTGCTTTGTGCCGCCACTTTGATTTGCTTCCTTCATCTTTGACCAAAGCTCTCTTAATTTCTGTTTTATTTAATGCACCTTCTGTTCTCACCCACTTTTTTTTTTGTTGATAAAGATGCCTGCCTTCTCCTCCATCCCAACATTACTCCCATTCTTCTATCACATTCTTCCATATTTAGGTTTTTCCTTCTTTCTGTTCCAATGCATACGCTGCCACTTATATTGGCTATTTGAGACCGTTTGATTTTAGTTAGGCCGGTGACACAAAGACAGACACACACACAGAGATTTGGTGAATTAATTCAAGGATAAGAATGTATTAAATATAACAAAATATAATCAATCAAGAGCCACCTCCCTGACAGAATGAGTGGACTATTTAAAAAAAAATGTTTTACTGTTTACTGTTACATTAAGGGAATTTCTTTATGGGACAATATCTTCATAATCCAAGGGTAGTGGCTTTGACATCAAACTTGGGTACTCTACTTTGTCGTACAATGGTGTACCATTTACTGTATTACCATACTGTGGTGTTTTTATGTGTGGGGACCACAGATGGAAATTAGCTTTTAGATAAATCCGGCATGTTTACACAAGATCATGCTCAGTTGATTCAATTCACGTTCATGTATTGAATGTTCATTAATGTGCATTGTCCCGTCTAAATAAACAAGTAAAGTTAAGTACAAAATAGCCTATCCACAAGCTTGTAGATCTACGATTTTTGACGTGACAATGTTGTTCGACATTAAGTATAAGTATTATTAATAATGCTATAGTGAGCACAGGAACACACTTTTAAAAGTAAGTGACATAAGGACATAATCTGTATCTAATGATGTGAACACATCTTGTATTCATTTCCAATGGTGTATGAAGAGCAGCATTGTAACTATTACCACAACCAATATTATAATGTTGTGTTGAAAAGCGATGACAGATGTGCGCTGATGCAAAGTAGATGCAGGGATGTGTTGCAAATGACACATGCTTTATATCATGCTAATATGGTGTACTGTATAGGAAATCATAGTGGCCGCAGGTATACTACCAGACATGCACGCACACGCACACACACACACACACACACACACACTCACAGTAATAGAAATCCATACTCACACGCACATGCCGTTCATTCGCACACATATATATACACACACACACACACACACACACACACACACACACACACACACACACACACACACACACACACACACACACACTCTGCAGGTAAATCCCAGTGCTGAAGGCTGTAATTTCACGGAGCCTTGGCAGAGCCTGGGAATATACAGGGATACAGTGGAACAAGACTAGATTTACACACACACACACACACACACACACACACACACACACACACACACACACACACACACACACACACACACACACACACACACACTGGTGACTAGTGAACGGCTGTGAACTTGAGATGGAAAAATGTTTCCCCTGGCCTTTTCCAGTCTCTGTCAGACCTCTCTCTACCCCCATCCTTCCATCTCTCTCCTGTTCTTCCTTGTTCACTTCTCCTCTGTCCATCCCTCTCTCTTCTCCATCCACATGTTTTTATTTGTTGCTTTTTATTTGGTTTTATCCCTTGGTTTTTTAAAGGCTGGCAACAGATTATGTTTTCGCCCCTGTGTGTGTCTGTATGTGTGCCTGGAGCAAATCTCCCAAATGCTTCACCATTCAGCGCCAGATCTTTTGTGCACACTGCCAGTAGGCCAAGGAAGTCACTCCACTTACACGTTTTTCAAATCAGCCTCAGGGTGGCACACAAGCCCGCTTGTATGTTTTGGTCTATAACTCTTGAACCGTAGGTCATACAATCAAAATTCCTTGGATCATGACAGACACAACTCCCCAGATAGGCCACGCCCATTTCTGCCTAACTAAATGTTTTGCCATTTTTTTTAATGCCATTTAGTTTTTTTTTAAACTCTAGTAGTGACCATTTCTAGTTCTTCCTATTTTTCCATACCAGCCTCTGTACTTCTTGTCCTCCCACTAATTATCTCTTTTCATCACCACCATTTCACTCCCTCTCTTTTATTGTAGCTAAGGTTTTATTTCTGCCAACCTCAGCACACCTCCTGCTTTGCACACACTTATGGTCTCCCCTCATCTCCTCTCATCTCCCCTTGTCTCTCCTCTCTTCCCCTCCTCTCCCTTACCCTCCTCCAGATGCTTGGACTAGAAATTTCCTTTACAACCAAAACAATCCTCCAGAAACATCGCCTCGGTCCCCGGGAGATGTTGATGTTGAGTCTCGAGTTCCTATAGGACAGTCCAACATGCATGAAATATGAATATCTCCTATGTTTGCCGTGTTAATAAACCCAGGGGAGGATCGTTTGGAGAGTAAGCCGTAGCGTTGATGTTTCTATCCTGTCTAATTTGCCGCGAGGGATCTTGGTGGAGGTGGGCGCCACTTAAAGAGGAAGTGGGCTGTGTTCTTAGCGTTGTTTGCAGGGAAGGAGCTACAAGGGAGATGTTGGAACCTCTGTTGTCTTTGGGCTTCCAACCTGGAATCCAAGGCCCTGCAGGAGCCATTCACTTGTCATTTTATTTACTTTTTAGAGCAATGAGTTGGTCTGTCTGACATCGTTGTTAAACACAATATAATGAAAGTCTGTATATTAGTATTGTTTCTGGTTGCCTCAAACTATACATTCCATGCATCTGGCATAATATGACATACAGTAGAGTATGCATACTGTATTATATACATATTGTATAGTGCATGTGTGCGTGCGCGTGCGACACACTCACTCGACCCAGAACTGGCCCTGGTGTAATTCCTCTGTCTCTCTGTCAGGTATTCCCCGGGTGGTCCAGTGTAAATTCTCTCTGCCCCTGCATCTGGTCTGTCTCCCCACCTCTCCTGCCAAGAGTGCCCAGTTCAAGATCACTGTGGACACCAACAAACCTCCTGTCAACCTCAACACTGTCTTCCCAGGTAACCTCCTGTCCATCTCAACAGTCTTCCCAGGTAACAGAGAGAGAGACAGACAGACAGACAGACAGACAGACAGACAGACATGTAGAGACTCCCTAGGTTTGCCTTGAGGTGGTCCGGGGTGGTCCTTGATGGAGCTGTAACTCAGAGTGTGTACAAATGAAACCAAGTGAACCCTTACACGTACATTTGGTTTCATTTGTGCACTCTTATATCCACTGCATCTCAAAAACAATGAGGATTTTACTGTACAGATTTAGTTCCCAGAGATAAAACAATATATGGTAAATGGTTCATTTATATAGCGCGTTTATCCAAAGTGCTTTATATAGATTGTGCATTACATTCACCCATTCACACACACATTCATACACCGATGGCGGAGGAAACCATGAAAGGCACCAACCTGCTCATCGGGAGCAATTAGGGGTTCAGTGTCTTGCTCAAGGACACTTCGACACTAACTCTCTAATATATATATCAATAGGGTCCTTGAAATTAATTAAATGAGTTGATAATAATCACTGTTGGAGAGAGAGAGAGAGGGGGGAAGGGATCCGAAGGAGGGCCGATGGGGAGAAACCTGCATTATAGGTAATCATTTGTGTGAGTGTGTTTGTAGTCTACTTGTGTGTTTTTGTTTTTGGGTGGACAGTTACAGTAGATTCAATAACTGAGATTATTGAATGTAATCAAGGACACATTTTCCTTTGTTTACTGTGTGTGTGTGTGTGTGTGTGTGTGTGTGTGTGTGTGTGTGTGTGTGTGTGTGTGTGTGTGCGTGTGCGTGCGCGTGTGCACACATGTTTGTGTGTATGCACATGTTTATGTGTGTATGCACGCGCGTGTGCGTGATACCTGTGCAGACAGATACAGAGGCTACAGAGAGACAGTTCACCTTGGTTGGCATGTGTGTGTGTGTGTGTGTGTGTGTGTGTGTGTGTGTGTGTGTGTGTGTGTGTGAAGGAGGTTTGGATGACAGGTTTAATATAATGTTTACTTTCATTCTTTCTTTCTATCTGTCCTTCTTGCTGTCCTCTCTTTATATGTGTCACTCTCTTTATCTCCCTCCCACTGTCGCATCTCTTTTTTCTCTCTATCTCGATATCCCCTTCCCTCTCTGTTCATTTTGTCTGTTTCTCTTGCTTTCCATCCTTGCTCACTTATATTCTCTCTCTCTCTCTCTCTCTCTCTCTCTCTCTCTCTCTCTCTCTCTCTCTCTCTCTCTCTCTCTCTCTCTCAATCCAATGCTTCTGCCACTCTCTCCTTGCTTTCCATCTCCCTCTCTCCTTGCAGAATTTGCACAGCAGTCAGAGGATACGGAAGGGCACAGTCTGGCTTTCCAGTTCCTGTCAGGAGCCAGAGTCACCGTGCTGACCTCTAAGACCTCCCGTAAGCTCTACACACACACACACACACACACACACACACACACACACACACACACACACACACACACACACACACACACACACAAAAGACCCTTGACATGCAATCCGAGCAAACGGCGAGTGCAATGCGAGGGTGCGGACCAGCTCAGGACCCCTGGATGGCCGCCTTCCACTCCCTTTTGTCCAGCTTCAGGGTCTGGAGCTCTGTAGTGTTGCTCTCTCTGCGGTCATGCTGCAGTGTGGAGGTGGTGAGGCTCCTTCCCCTCCTAGCTGTGCCTTGGGGTGGCTCCCACAGTGTCAGTTCACTTGAGATTTCCGGGTGCCTGACGCACTGCCCAGCCAGCCTCACCTTGTCCGTTACTTGAGTGAGGCCCCCGTAGAGGTCCATGCTTCAGATGTAGTCTTCCCATGTGACATCAAGTGCCATGCATAGCATTCTTGTATATATGCCATCCAGGGCCTTTTCCTGCTGGACTGTGAGTGTCCGTGTCTTGGTCCCGAACAGCAGTATTGACTTTACTGAAGCCACGAACATCCGCCTCTCCAGGTCATCTCCCATCTAAGAAGTTGTACTTTAGAACCTTGTGTGTCACTCCAGCTTTTGCCACACTTGATGGTAGCCTTGGCCCACTGGTACTCATTCATGGTGAATGGTCC
>NC_139940.1:26106180-26116180 GCF_963454915.1 Gymnoscopelus microlampas | reverse complement strand
TACAAACGGATGAATTATCACTGCAACTTTTACTGTGTGTATCCAAAGGTTTTTGTTGACGGTGCTGTTCCACATTCTGTTCCGTTAACCACATCCACACCTGTATGAGGTGCCTAATAAAAGTCAGCTGCTGTTTGTCGTGGTTGCAGGTTCAGCACATGACTCAACTCAAGGTGGTCAACAGTAACTCTTGAAGGAAAGATGAGCGTTGCATTAACCCTGACATAAATGTTTCCCAGTAGGCAAAGAGGCTATAAGTCCGTTGACAAGCTCAAAGTTTTGAGAGAGAAAATGGCGAGGTTGTTTACCTAACGTGTGACCGCAGCTCCATGCTAGTATTCATGCCGTGCTTAAGTATAACAATGGGAATGGTATGTGTGGACAATTAGGAATGCTGGTGAACTAGCCACGTCTTTCATTTAAAGCTCGGAGGAATGTCGGCTTGGTAATTTTTTGTGTGTCAATCTTGCACGTGGGGGATTTCCCCCCTTGGTTGGTTGTATGTGCCCATACACGCAGTGCCTGGCCATCTCCAAAGCACCACGAGAGATAAGAGGAGAGAGCGCCCTGCGAGAATACGATGTGGTCTGGAGTGCATTTATGCAGAGGAGGGATAATATTTCCATTGTTCATTCTCCCTTCACGGGCCTATATTTTATTCATGAAGCCTGGAGTGCTGTGCTATAACATCTGTCTGTCTGAGTGTGTCAGGGCAGGAAGCTAACTTCTCCTCCACCGGCCACGGTTGCCGGCGGATTCCAAAATACACCATTAGACTATTATAACTATATTACCAGCCGGATATTATTTTTTACAACAGAATATGACCTTCTGAACAATGGCTGTTTACCTGCCAAAGTGGTTGGTAGAGTAGACAAGCCTACCCGCCACAGACAGATTTACCGGCTCTGTGTGTATGTGTGTGTGTGTGTGTGTGTCTCTGTAGGGAGTTAGTTTGGCTAGAGGTGTCTGTTTCCTCCACCTCTCCTCCCTGTCAGTCCTTAAAAAGCCATTTGTCTTCCTGGCCCTTGTGCTTTACGCTTTCCCCTTTAACTGGCCTTTGATTAATCTGTGGCAGGCACCCAGAGGTTAGTCAGAGGACAAGCTGAACCCAATATTATCGTTCCACAGCTAGCGCATTATCCTCATTTACATTTTACCTTTTAGGTACTTAGCTGATGCTCTTATGACTTACAATGAGTTCAACCATGGAATGTAAGCCGCTAGCGGCCATCAACTGTAGAGCATTAAGGGTCAGAGCCAGAGGTCCCAGATTATACTGCTAGTTATTCTAGAATGAGCACATAAAACCAAACATTTAGCAAACCGCTTGGACTACAAATAGAATAATCAATAATCAGGCGCTAAGGAGATAGATGGAGGGGCAACGGGGCTGGGGCATGTGAGAGCAAGTACAGTGGGAATAATGGACAGGAGGGGGTGTGTGCGTGCGCAGGGGTTTCAGAGAAAAAAAAGTTAGTGGAAATAGATTCCGAGAGTCTATGAGGGGGCAGTTGAAACCAAGGGGGCTTTCGGTTTGCACAAATATTTTTCAGTCAGTGTTTCCGCTAAGGTGAAATCTCCGCCGTTTGTTAGTGTTAGCATTAGCGCGCTAAGCTAGCCCGGCGAGCGGTGTTGTCTGGGAAGCGGAGTTTGCCGACCGAGTGGAGGCTCCCTGTAATTATCAGTTCAAACGCTGGAGGTGGGCGGCTAGCCCAGCTGACTGACTGACAGGCCGGAGCAGGGCCTCTCGTCGGCCCACTAATGGAGGCCTCTGGCAGACAGCACCTTGATTTATTTGGCCTCAATTTGAGCTCTAAACATGGCTAAACAGGGCTAAACACAGATCCTACTGTGGACCTGAGGCCCTATGCCATTAATGGCCGGGCCTCTCTCTCTCTGATATGTGTTTCTGTATGTATGTATGTGTGCATACAAGCACGTGCACACAACATATCTATATCTATATTCAGTATATAGTATGTATGTGTGTGTGTGTATACTGTATCAAGACATACACATGTATTTATTATGTTCAAGTGTCGTGTGTGCATACAGGTTAGCGTTAGAGAGTGTGTGTGTGTGTGTGTGTGTGTGTGTGTGTGTGTGTGTGTGTGTGTGTGTGTGTGTGTGTGTGTGTGTGTGTGTGTGTGTGTGTGTGTGTGTGTGTGTGTGTGTGTGTGTGTGTGTGGGGGGGGTTTGGGTCCAATGTGAAAGACAGGCTCTCAGTTGCCATACATGTTTGTGTACCAGATGAAAGGACCACAGGGACTTGAGGGACTTCCTCTATTTCTGCCCCCCCCCCCCCCCTCTCTCTCTCGTTCTCTCCCTGTCTGTCTCACAATCAATCACACACCATCACCACCAAGGGATCTTCCTCTCTCCCAGGAACACTCACATTTACACTCATCAGCTGACATACGTGGACACATGTATGTACACACACACACACACACACACACACACACACACACACACACACACACACACACACACACACACACACACACACACACACACGCTCACTCACAGAGAGGATGAATGCTCTACATAGTGGGGTCATGGTGGTCTGGTATGTTTTTACTCAGACAGTCTGTTTATGTGACTGTCTGTCTTATCAATGAAAGGCTGTCTTTCATTCAGCTGACTGACACTGCTGTGTGTGTGTGTGTGTTTGTGTGTGTGTGTGTGTGTGTGTGTGTGTGTGTGTGTGTGTGTGTGCGTGTGCGTGTGAGTGCGCAATCTGCGCATGTTTGCGTAGTGTGTATCTGAGAAAGTGAAAGAGAGGGAAAGATAGAGACGGTGGCTGTTAAAACTTCCAAAAGTGCGTGTAGCGTGTGTTCTACACGCCACTCACACTTAATTACCAGAATTACTGAACCAATTCATTGTCATTAAAGAAAGGATACAAAGTACTGTACGTCAGGTGCGGGTTGTTGGTTTGTTTACATTAACTAGGTCTATGCCCAATTGGGAATGCCCCTGGCAATACCAGTTGTACCCAAGGTTGTCAGATTACCCGATATACTCATTGTACCCATTATCAGAGTACTAAGTGTAGTCCCCATTATCATAGTTCTACTTGGAGGCCAGTCTGTGACGTCAGTACTATGATGTCATAATGATGACGTCATTGATCGTCGTTGTGCAGAATAGGGACACAGACAAATAGACAGACACAGAGATCTCCATATGTTGGCTTAAAGGGGACACAGATAGACAGACAGATACAGAGATTTGTGGTTTTATAGATACTGTATATCTGGACAACTGCCAATCTGACCCACTTGACACTCCCTCAGTTCCCCTGCGATACGCATGGCAATGAAGTCAACTGAGATACGCAGGGCCGGGGAGTGGGGACACACAGACAGACACACTCACTCAGAGATAAAACAGACATCCGCAATGCTGTGACCGTATATTTCAATCATGTAGAAGGAAGAAAATCTTCAAATAGCAACAAAGCCCATCTGCAAGCTCACAATGCTTCACATGCTTGAAGATCTGCTATTTATCTCTAATGTTTACCTGCTATGACGTCCTCAGAATAGGGACTCTATGGTGCATGTGGTTAAACTCCTAACTTGCTAACATTACATATAACAGCAGGGTATGCAATGGTCAGAACCCTCTGGGATCCAGCTGTAGCCAGTATAGCCACTATTAAGAAATCAGTGTCTTGTCCTCTTGCATGCAAACAAAGGTGGGACTTTACAAAATAACTCATGGCTGTGACCACATTACAGACAACATACAGTAGTCCCACACAACTGTCCAAAACAAATAGACAAAAGACACTGGATCTGAGAACATTTCATCTTTCCTCTTTTTCCTCCCAACTTAGTCTTTATGCCAATTCCCAATTTTCCCCACACACATGTAGTCCCTGTCATTGCTGACCTCTACATTTGGTCTTGTGGGAGGGTGTAGACCATTGGTTCTCAAAGTGGGGTCCGGGGACCCCCAGGGGTCCTTCGGGGGGTTCCAGGGGGTACCCAGCAAAATGTGTTAATATAGCATCACAAAAAATGTAACCACTTTAACCTTTTATACTTTGGCTATTCAAAAATAGCAGATATACAAGCTCATAGCGCGGCACTCTATGAGCTTGTAGATCTGCTATTTTTGAGAAAATGTGTTCAAATCTTTGAATATACATATTTTACAGCGAACATTTGTAACTCAAATCTTTACTTCTGGGAGTCCCTGGAACAACATATTTCGAGATGGGGGTCTGCGACCAAATACATATCATTTTGGGGGTCCTTGACATGAAAAGGTTTGAGAACCACTGGTGTAGACAAGCATGTGACTCCTCCGTACACATGTAGCCACCAGCGGCTCTTTTCACCTGACAGTGAGGAGTTTTTACACCGAGAGGCCAACCTATTTCTTCTCTCTGCTGAACAACCTGTAGGAGTCACTAGTGCAGTGACAGATATCACCCTCCCCTATACCAGCCTCCCACCCTCGAACACAGCCAGTTGTGCTCAGTGGAGTGCCCCGGCCACGCGGGATGCCCCGCAGGGGATTCAAACCCCTAGTCTCGGTAGTGGTGGGCAGGAACTTTTCCCCTGCGCCAATCCGAATGCCCCAAGATCTGAGAATGTTTCTGACTCACTAGATATCAAGTTTGTGTGTGTGTGTGTGTGTGTGTGTGTGTGTGTGTGTGTGTGTGTGTGTGTGTGTGTGTGTGTGTGTGTGTGTGTGTGTGTGTGTGTGTGTGTGTGTGTGTGTGTGTGTGAGCGCGCGCGGCAGGTTGTCGTAGGCTGTCTCATGCCCCCTGGGGCAGTCCACGGTGGGAGAGACTGAGACAGACATAGAGAGAGGGTGGGAGGGAGAGAGAGCGAGATGTAGAGAGAGGAGGCGTGGAATTTTAGCCTTTTATCTCCTGATGAGGAGCCACAGCAAAGCCTATCTCTGCCAGTCTGCACACACACACACACACACACACACACACACAGACCCCCATAGGGTGGAAGCCAGGTGTTTGCCCATAGGGAGACAGGCAGGCAGGACTGTGGGAGGAAGTGGAGGGGAGGTAGATAGTGCAGGACAGGATACACTCATCTGCTGTTCTCTATCAACCACACCAAGGTGCCCTGCCTGGAGACTCCCCCCCCCCCCCTCCCCCCCCACCACACACACACACACACACACACACACACACACACACACACACACACACACACACACACACACACACACACACACACACACACACACACACACACACACACACCTGGACTGGTGGTGTTACTGGGAGCACTAGGGGGTTATCACTGGCCTATCATATGTAGTCCAGGGGTTCCCAAACTTTCTTTGCTTGAATTTTGCTGTAGTGGGGAAAAAAAGGGTCACGACCCACTGTTTGAGAACCACTGATATAGTCCGTCAGAGGGATGGAGGTTAGAAGCAGTGGAAAGGAGGGAGTATCGGACAGATAATGAGAGGACAGATAGTGAGAGGACAGATAGTGAGAGGACAGATAGTGAGAGAGATAGAACAGATAGTGAGACGAGGGGGGGGGGAATGGACACAGTACGGATGAAATGTGAAAAGAGAGTGATGCCTAATTTATACATCATTTGTATGACAAAGTATAAATCAAGCTTGATGAGGGAGGAAGGGACTGAGAAGTGGAGAGGATGAGAGAGGAGAACAAAAAGGGAGGTGAGAGACTGGGAGAAAGAGAGGCGACAATAAAGGCTGTCCTCAAGTCTCCTTCCTGCCCTCTGATCCAGCAGCTGAAGGAATCAAAGAATAACGCTTCCTTTTATTGTCTCCTTAAAAAAAAATCTATTGATCTCATTTCATCTTTTATTGCTTGACTCTCTGCCGCGCTCTGCTCTGGATCCTTTTGGAGTTAAGAAGAGATATATTCATCTTTTAAAAGTTTGTGAAGTCCAGGGCTATCTATCTACTATATTTGGAGACGTCTAAGGATGAAAAATTGAAAACAAATGGGAGAACAGGGAATGAAGAGGAAAGTAGTTACTAAAGAGAGTAAAGCGGAGAATGGGAATTTGGCTAGTGTCCTAGGCAGATAATAAAAAATAGCCTGAGGAAACTGTCATAATTATATCCAAGCCCCCTCCATTCAGAACATCACAAAGTGAGACGCTTAATTAGTTTAACTGGACGGTTGTTTCTACTGAGGGAAATAACCACAGTGAAAATACTAGTTAACTTATTAACAGGCGCGACAGCATGGCTGGTATTGTTTTCACCTTGTACAGTACTAGAGGTCCGGGCGCCCTGCCCCCTAGCCGCGCACTGGGCTCTAGTAGCCTGGCCCGCACATCGGAGTCCCGAACCTCTAGAGTTCGACACCGCAGGGCTCCCTTATTTTGGCGTTGTTTTTATTAACCTGGTTGCTTGTTTCTCTCGCTAAACCTGGCAACTGTATGTCAAGAATTGTTATTAACGTGGTTGAAATACATCGCGGACCCCCTGAGGGTCGGTGGACCCCCTGGGAGTCTTGGGACCCCCACGAAACATCGCGGACCCCTTCGGGCCCCCGCGAAACATCACGGACCCCTTGGGGGTCTCGCTAAACATCGCAGACCCCTTGGGGGTCCCTGGAGACCTAGTGTGGTCTAGCTCTGAGATTAATGGAGTACACGGACATTATCGCGACTGACTGTGTGCAAGGGAGAAAAAACAAAAGCGAAAGCAAAGTGCAAGAAGAAAACGAATTCTGTGTGTGCATTGCTTGTTAGTCGCGCGAAACCTGGCAACCCTGTGGCTGCGTGCAGCTGCTCCGTTGCAGACAGGCAGAGGCACAGGCTTGCAGAGGCAAAGACTCGGTAAGACCCGTATGAATGAAATCAGAATTTGATTCAATTGATAGCAATCTGGGATCCCAGGTAAAAAAAAAAGGAAAAACAGCGCCCCCAGCGTTTTTCACTTAGCGCAGCTCTGAATTTGTTCTTGAGAGATTACCGTAGTGCTGATTAGAAAAGGGTTTTCAGCTATTTGACCAGTACCTCATCAACATCAATTGTTGGTAATTTCTCTCATGTCATCCATCGTACCATACACAACACTTTGACTTCACAGCTGGTGTGAATCCATCGCAAGAAGAATGTTCATGGGTCTTCAACATGGGGTCTGTGACCCCTAGGGGGTCCTCAAAGTTACCAGAGGGACACCAAATTGTTGTGTGAACTTATTATTATCAAAGATAATTAAAATAAAAACCTGTGAAATACTTCAAATAGTCCCACATCTCTCAACAGTCAATATTTGCTCATTTGGTGAGCTAGCTTTGAAAGCCTCTTATGAAGTTGCATGGAAGGAAGCAAATAATAATAATCAGAAGATGAAGGGGCAGAGGCCCAGTTATAAAACACAATTTTGTACAATATAATAGTGGGGGTGGGCAGTGATGTTGCTAGGTTTTCAATGTAATGGGTCCTGGGATGCAAGGGTGGTCTTTTAGATGGGTCCCAGGGACATTTTATGGGTCCCCAATTACACGTCCCCCCCCCTATCGTTTTCTTTGATCTCCAATCTCCATATCTTCTATGCGTGTGTGACTGTGTACATTATATCCTGATGCAGTGGATCTCAACCTTTTCAGGCAGCGACCCCCCAAAATAATCATATTTTAACTGGGGACCCCCCACCCTGAGGAATTAGGAGTTGAGGCACTTAATTTAGTTTGATTCAGTTCCACAGATACATATTGTGAAAATAGCAGATCTAGATCAGTGCGACCCGTTCCTGCTTTTCAAGACCGATACCGATATATATACATATATTAAAAAATCATAAATATATTTTATCAAATGTATATGATTCTGTAGTATTAGCACACCTTATGGTAAGAAATACTAGTAGTGGGCAACAGGTGGATTTAACATACCTTTGACCAATAGAATACATTTAATCATAGAACCTTTTAATCATTATTATTATTTTATTTTGTATTATTTATGAATGTAGAATTTATTTTTACTATTTATTGTGTAGACTGAAAACACTGGCTTACAGTGGAAGTATTGGCAAATAAAGAAATAGGAATTCAAGAAATAATGAAGACAAATACTGACAATGCCTATGAACATTGGCTTGCAGTTATTGCACATAGTCAACATGCAATAATACTATTAGGCTTGTCATTGAGAAAGGAAAATAAAGTTTTCTTTTTGAGGAGAAGTGGAACCTTATAAGTCACTTTAAGTTTAGCATGAGGGAGAGGGTCTACCCTCTTCAGGGAATGAATTGTTATGATATCTCTAAGCTACAGAAAACATCCAGTTGCCTATTAAACATACACAAGACACAGACGATAGACAACCGTTTACTTACAGCTGCCATTAATTAGTGCTTTTGTTTGCCTTTGTGGTCAAATCAGGGTCAAATGCATAGGATCAACGAGCCATCGTTAACCTGCTAATGTTACACAGCTGATTGGCAACATGCGTTAATCCACCACTCACTCTGATCTCCAAGCAAGTGGGAGAACACTCTAAGATCGGGGATTTTACTTTGGCTGGTCAATTTAAGATGACAACAGCAACAAAGATTAGTAGTAGACCTGTATGTATGATAGACAGTGGTCTATCCAAGACGTTTTAACACGTTTAAGAACAGGTCCTCATGCCGTCTCTCTCTCTCTCTCTCTGTGTGTGTAGCGTAGACTAACAGCGAGGGGCTGTGCTGCTGCTTCTGCCACACAACGCCGTTTAACCGAGTTATACTTCTCCAGTACAACGGTGTCTAACCGGAGAGTTATACTTCTCCACCAACGGTGCCTAACCGAGAGAGTCCATGTAGATCACAGCTGACAAATATTATATATTATCGGAGCTAATCGGAGCTGCGTCCCATGGACGCACTAGAGTTGTCATGAATGCGTCCTTTCGCAATATGGTGCGTCAGCGACGCAGGACGCAGGCCTACGAGCATCTCTGGGTGGGGGTCCCTGCTCACTGGAAGACCCTTGCTTTGATTTTGCGTTTAATTTAACTGTTGCAGGCTCGTCTGCTAGTCACCGTGTACTGATGGACCACCAACCATCATTTGGTGTTTTTCTTCTAAAATAGTCTAAAATACTGAATGTCTTTAGCCACTTTAACCCTGGCATCAACATTTTGAAAAAGGTTGCAAAATAGCATATCTACTGTACAAGCTCCGTGCAACGCATTGTGAACTTCTACTGTAGATCGTCTATTTGTTAAATCAATTAGAATTGTTTTGGTTTAACAATGGATTCTTGATCCTGGCCACTGTGTCTGGTGGATACACGTTTTTCTGCCCTGCTTGCCTGGTGTCTTGTTGCTAGGGACACAGTGGTGATCTATAAGTCAGCCATATTGGAACAGTGTCACACTGGGCACAGATTAGTTAGATACAGATTATAGATCAAAGCATTCATTGTGCAGCTTTCAAGTAATAGTTAAACATTCGAATGAAGATGAACTTAAAACAAATGTATTTTTCTTTTCATTCTTGTACCAGTTTTGTTAAACACACACAATATGTGTGAAATCTGTGTCTTTATTTTCAAAAGCCAACATAGTATATTCCAGCAGTAAGGTTGTAACCACTTTCACTCTAGCTTTCTTATTTTGGGCATGTCATATATGGAATTTTTCAAATAGTTCAGTATAAAATAGGGCATTTAAGCTTGAGATGTTTAGTAATGCCATGCTACCAGGGGAACAGAATCAGTGAACCTAGTGCCTAGTGTCTTCCCCCACTGAGCTAAACAAAGCTAGTAATAATTGTCTTATTAGCTCCAAAGAATGTTGATTCTATCACAGAGATTAAGCCTAAAAAGAATGTGATCAGGCACCCTAATACTTCTTTTATCCCCGCCACAGGGCACTTGTGCGTTACGGCGCATTTAGCAGCCTAATCTCATTGTGTTCTACTGAGTGTTAGCATTAGCATGCTAATCTCATTGTATAATGTTGAGTGGCTCCTCGGCCCCTAGTCAGTGGAGACTAAAGGAGTCCAACACTGGAGCCTCGCAGGTCTTTGTCCA
>NC_139940.1:26071180-26103680 GCF_963454915.1 Gymnoscopelus microlampas | reverse complement strand
AAAAATCTGGTGACCCCCCCCAAATTATTTGGCGACCCCCCTGGGGGTCGCGACCCCCAGGTTGAGAACCACTGGCTTATAGAATAGATATATCTACCAGCCGTGGCCAAAATTTACAGTATAATGAGACAAATATCCACTATTTTACCAAGGGCCATTTCCCACCCCCTTTACTTGGTACCACGGCGAAAATAGTGACGCATTGTGAGCTTGTAGATTTGTGGCGTACAACAAAGTATGAACCAGAGACTAATTCTGCAACGGTTTGATGTGTTTCGCCCTGTAGCGACAGCCATTGCGGTGTGCAAAGTCGTAATGAATCACTGTACTCCAAGTGGGGGCATTGAGAATTGGATAGAAAAGGTTTTGGCAGTGATCTCAACTGACGGCTCAAGGTAGCCTACCGGTATGTGGATGATGTGAATGTTATTTAATTTGAAAGAAATTGATCATGACATCCGTCAGCCTTTGGAGAAGGCGAACGGATTACTGGCTGCTGCTTGATGTATGGTTGAAATGCTGTGCAGTAGACTTAGCACCACTGTAAACCCACAAAACATTGTATTTCATGATTGTTTTTATGGGCACAACAGTTCATCGAACTAATCAATTTAATTGATTATAAAAAATAAGCAATAAAATATATTAATTATGTATTCCTATTTTGGGTATCAGGGTATGTCATTATATGTGAAAATCGTTAAAAACAAATAAAAAGTGTTCAAATTAGTGAAAATAGCAGATCTACAAGGTCACAAGTTTAGCTTGTAGATCGGCTATATTCACTATTTTTGCATGACACCGTTGTGTGACAAAGTATAAAATAATGCTTAAGTGGTTAATCGATTCATTGAAATACAAAAAAATGTTAAATCTAAGAAAATAATCGATAGTTGCAGCCCTAATAGTGTTCTAACAAGAGGAATAATGAAATAATAATACAAATATTAAAACGGAATTTTGTTGTGTAGTATCCAAGGTTATTTTCTAAATCATCTAGCATGCAATGCAAACAGACTGCACTGCTGCCTCATACCAATGGTGAAAAAGTCTATATCCTACACAGTGCTTCCAGATACTCGGATTTGGACCTGGATGTCAGGCTTTATTTTTTATTTTTTTATGTAATCGGTATCTACAATTATGCAGCCGATGTGTCTCAACATGTTCAGAAACAGCTGTTTAGATCTGCTATTTAAATGTTTTTTTTTGAATAGGACTTAAGTAGTTATTTGTGTTTATTTTTATTTATTTGTTTGCTTACAAGTTAAATCTTCTCAAATAGAAACTTTAATCAGTTCTAAATTCTAAGCTTTGCAAATTGATTAGAAACGTTTTGAAATGTTGAAAATATCAGTACTGTACTGGTACAGTACTGTATGTCAACCACACACAGCTGTCTATGGCTGTGTGGGGCAACATGGCCAGTTGTTTTTATACATGATACATCATGATACTGTATGGTGTGTTGTATGGTGAAAGATTGATTGATTGATTGAAATTAGTCAAAAATGTAAACAGCACGTGTACAGTTAGACATTAAGGCTAAAAGGATAACACAAAAAAGTCCAGGGGACTTGTTTCCATTGTGGTATGTATTCAGTTCATCAACATAAAATATATAATTATTATAAAATAAAACAATAATAACATGTCATCAAAAGATACAAAACACTATACAAAGGAGAAAAAGGAAAAACGTTCTGGACAGTTTTGAAAGCAACCTGTGATTTACATCTTTTAATGGATGGTGTCAGGGCATTCCACATTTTTAATAGTGGAATGAGAATTTTCCCATGTTTGTTCTATATTTGGGTGGTACCAGATAGTTGTCGCTCCCTCTAGTATTGTGGCTGTGGGTGTCACTCACTTTGGAGAAGTAGTTAGACATGTATGAGGGTATTGAGGGCACTGCCCCTTTGAGATTCTTAAATACCAATCCCATTTTTACTTGCTTAACCCTGAGCCATCCCAGACTAGCAAAGTGGGTTGGAATTAGGTGGGTCATGGGCTTTAGGCAGAGAAATAGTCAAATCAGTTTGTTTTTGGAGGTCTAAAGCTTAGTTTTTAGTGTCAAGAAAGAAAAAAAGAAAAAAAAGAATTAGGAATTAGAAGAAAATATGGAATAATAAGGGAAGGAAGGACATACAGGATTGGATAGAGAGGAAGGAGATGCTCACCAAATCTAGGTGTTATTTAAATGATGTATCTGTGTGTGTGTGCGTGTGCGGGTGTGGGTGCGTTTGTGCGCGTCTGTCGGTCTGTCTGTCTGTCGGTCTGCCTGTGTGTATGTTTGCGTGAATTCACTCCTTCTTCATGTTAGTGTGTAGTCAGGAAGGATCTGTGTTGTGTCTGCCGCAGATTGGACAACCTTGTTTTTGTCTCACCCACAAACAGATAGACAATGTGCTATCTACACATACACAGACACACACACACACACACACACACACACACACACACACACACACACACACACACACACACACACACACACACACACACACACACACACACACACACACACACACAAACACACCGCAGACCAAAAGAATGCAACCAGAGAAAATAACAAGCTGTCACATTTCTTTATTTGCATATCACTGTTCGTATTTCATCATGTGCAAATGTGAAAATAATGACAATGCAAAAACACCCACTTTTAAATTCTCATGGGACGAGCTGGGTTAGGTGTTTTGGTGTTCTCTTTTAAGAACTGTTGAGGAACACAGCTTTTATCATTCACAATTTAGGGATTTAGCTGTCAAAAATAAGTAAGAGTAAGTGCCATGAATGTTTGTCCAACAACAGGGCCATCGGATTAGGTTGCCATGAGAAGAACAAGGATATTGTAGCTGCTGGGGTGAAACATTTTATGAACAAAACCGTACATTTTCAGGAAATGTAAAAATAACCTGTGTTCCAATGGATCCAGTTTGCATCATTATTTAGTCACTATCTCTTGTTACTACTTTTCATTGGTTAAATATTTATAAAAACCCACAAACAGACTTACGGTAACCACTTTAAACCTTGCATACCTGTTATGGGTATGTAATTACAGTATAGGCCAAATGTTTCATACATTTTTTTAAAATTGCTGATTTACCAGCTCACAAGCTTGTAGATGGGCTATTTTTTGCTATTTTCACTACATTCACGTGACACAGGTCTTTCTAATTCTTAGGGCCAGTTGCACCAGCTGTGTGCAAAGTTCTCTCTTAACTCATTCACTGCCAGAATTATTTCTGGCCTGTTTGAACACTGCCAAGATTTTTCATTGAAAAAAAAAAGTACTCAGGAGCCGAGATACAGAATTTTTAAGTTTTAAGTTAACAAGGAAGTGGATGGGAGTCTATATCTTCGAAAAATCATATCTCCTTGGTCTTTGGGTCAAAAAAAAAAAAAAAAATCTAAAAAAAAAAAAAAAAAAAAAAAAATATTTTTAATTTTTTTAATTTTTTTAAAAAGTCGTTTTAGTCGTTCTTGGCAGGCATGGCTTATGGACAGAAGTCGTTTTAGTCGTTCTAGGCAGTATATGAGTTAATCCATTACAACGGGGAAGCATCTGTGTTATTTTAGATTGTTGCTAACCGTTTTTTTGAAAAATCTTAGGATTTAGAACAGTGGTTTAGAAAAGTAGTTCTCAAAAATAGCAGATATACAAGCTCACTGCGCGTCACTTCGTGCCGCACTGCGAGCTTGTACATCTGCTATTTTTGAACAATTTTGAAAAATCTTGAAAGTGTTGGCACAAAACATTTTCAGATGGGGGGTCCATGGCCAAATACATATCACATTGAGAACTACTGATTTAGAAAGTCTCAGTGTGGAATAGTCCACACTAAATAAAACTATTTAATTTGATACTAAAGATGTGCCGTTGTTTGGTGTCCAGTAAACTATAATCATTCCGGACATCATGACCGGGAGTTTAAAATCCTAGCGTGACCTCTGTACTCAAGTAAATATACTTTGTTACTGTCCACCTCTGGGACTAGTAGGTGTACAGTAAGATTTAAGTTGTACTTTCTGCCTATGTTGGAACTAAATCAGCTGGTGCAACCCGTAAACTGTTAAGTTGTGTGTAAACTCTGAGCCGAATTAGACATTATGTTCTAACTAGGCTATGTTTGAGATTATACACAGCTGCTGCAGTGCTGCATCCCAGTACTGATGTTTACCAAGTCAGTATGGTCCTGTGTGATGTAGAGACCTTCCAACGCACCCAGCTGGATGGCTCTGTACAGTATGCCTGCTGGAACCATCAGCCTTTATTTTAAACATAGCTTTACATCTGCATGTCTGCATCCGTGTGTGTGTGTGTGTGTGTGTGTGTGTGTGTGTGTGTGTGTGTGTGTGTGTGTGTGTGTGTGTGTGTGTGTGTGTGTGTGTGTGTGTGTGTGTGTGTGTGTGTGTGTGTGTGTGTGTGTCTATGCATGCTGCCTGGGAGGTGAATCTGAGCTGTTAATGACAGGCCACCGTGTGCGTGCATACGCGCAAGCTCGCACGTGCGCGCGCGTGTGTGTGCGTGCGCAATGCATGCATGCATTTGTGTGTGTAATGAGTAGAGAGAAAGGCCCTGTGTGATTATAGGCCTACTCTTAGAGCCAGAGAGGCTAAAAATGGCTACAGACTAAACACTGTCCACACACACACACACACACACACATCACATCACATCACATCACACCGCACACATCATACCACAAACCCATATACACACATTGGCTACATGCAATACATATGGACAGCGAGCATAAGTGCACAGTATGAAAATATCCGAATCTATTTTTACAATCAAACACAAACTATCCTCAGGAGATATATCATCACACTGTCCATCCATTCCTCCTGTCTCTGCTTCATTTATGAGGAATGTAGACTAAGACTATTGTTAGCCCATTAGCTTGTGTTTATATGTCAGCATGTGTTTATGCCAAAACAAGGAATTGGTGGTGTTTGCAGGAAACTGTGTGCTTGAGCAAATTAGTTTTGTGTAAGTGTACAGCATGTGCAAGGAAAAGGTGTGTGGGTGTGTGTGCGTGTGCATGCGTGCGTGTGTTACTCATCATTGAACTATTTGATGGAGCGCCAAAGTTCATTCTACACTTTGTAATACAAATATTTTGACTTATGAGAGAGGCTTAAAGACAACTTGACTATGCACACACATACACATGTGTACGTGCGCGCCCCCGCGTGCGCGCGCACACACACACACACACACACACACACACACACACACACACACACACACACACACACACACACACACACACACACACACACACACACAGCTCAGGATTCCCAGCTGTTGTTGAAACAAGCCTTTGGGCTAACTCACATCACATGCTATCAATACATCCCTTTGGAGAGTGTGTGTGTGCGTGTGCGTGTGTGTGCGTGTGTGTGTGTGTACTCTCTCTGGGAGGGCGTTTGAGTGTGTTTGTGTCAGAACTGATCAATGTGTTGTGTGCGACCTGGACTGAGTTAAGCGCCGTGCGAGCTTTGCACTTGGGAGTACGTGTGTGTCAGTGAATCCATTTGACCTCTGACCCCAAGCACACTTCTACACAGCTGCATCGGAACACTTTATGAAGTGTGTGTGTATGTGTGTGCATTTCAGACCCTCCACCCTCAGCCCTCTCAAGGAGTGTTTAACTAAGTTTCTATTCACCTGGTCTGACCTCTCCCTCGCTCTCTCTGACACACACACACACACACACACACACACACACACACACACACACACACACACACACACACACACACACTCAACGCCCACCTGTCTCCTTGCATGCCTTACAGAAATGACAGAAAACACAATGACGATGAGTAAAACTGACACATAAGTGACTTTTAAATACAGACAGTAAAACACACATCCATACAAAGAAGCAGGACCTCGTACATGTCGTACACTCTCGTGAGTTTAATTAACAGTGAGGATTTTACTGTGCACCGTACCAAGCCAAACCCCCTAGAAAAGGCTTCAGTTTTTCCCATGGATTAAAGTTCTCAGTTGCCACTACTGATTTCAGTCATTTGTATTCCATAGAGTCCATCGTGTCTTTCTCTTGGCTTTCTTAAAAGGATGATTTATACTTGGTTGTGCGCTGGTGTCACGGACCAAAAATAGCCGATCTGCAAGCTCCCAACTCGTCACGCTGCGACATGTGAGCTTGTAGATCGGCTATTTGTGGTGCGTGACACAGCGCACAACCAAGTATAAATTAGTCATAACCAATGAGGCTGCTAAAGTCAAAGCCCTACCATAATAATAGCTATTAAAGTTATTTTAAGATGAAAGAGTATTTTAACATGTTCAGCTGTATCTTCCATAAACCCTAATGGTCTTGGATATTTCATAAAAGCAAAAGTTAAAGCCTCAGTCTGCGATTTATGCAATGGGTTGGCTGTTTGTAGAACAGCAGGAACATGGGTTTAGAAGGATAATACCAAATCATCGTAATTTAAGGTAATTGTGCTAATTGTTTAGGAAACAGAGCACTAGTGTGGGGGGCTCCTTTTATGCTGTTTCACAAATCACTGATTGGCAGTAACTAAGTACATTTACTCAAGTACTGAACTTAAGTACAATTTTGAGGTATTTTTTCTTTACTGGTGTATTTCAAGCTCACAATGCGTGTGAGCTTGTAGATCGGCTATTTTCAAAATATTTTTTATACATTTTGAACTTTCCGGACTTTCACTTGTAGTATTTCTACATTGCAGTATTGATACTTTTACTTAAGTAAAACACGTGAGCACTTTTTCCACCACTGCCGATTGGGACTTGGTCTAACAAAACGTTTCAGTCGTGAGACTTCTTTTTTTTTTGCTTCAATCCATGTTTTCCTCAGAATCTACAATTCAAGCTCCACAAATCCTTTCCCAGCACCCACTTGGAACAGACCAACTCCCTAATGTTTTAACCATGGGTGGCCCTGGTCTCAACCACTGAGCCTTGCATTTAGAGAGAGAGGGGGAGCGGGGGGGTGGGTCAACTTAAACCTGTTGAGGTCAACTCTCAGAGAATCGCGGAGGGCCCTGGGGCTACTGCTCAGCCCGAGCTCATGCCTGGGGTGTTAATCCCAGGTTGGGTGTCACCGTGGTGGGGCAGGCTCTGTAATTTAGTCCCCTTGGTCGGCCTGGGGCCCTCCAGGACCGGTAGACCACCCCGACAGAAGGGAGGAACCGCTGGTGTTTGACGGCTTTTGACATGACTGCGTGCGTTGGGACTTCCAGATTTATGTATGCAAGTGTGTGATGTGATGTCTATGCATGTGTGTTGATGTTCAGAATGGTTTCTGAACATCCCTACTACAGTACTGTAGTACAATACCTTATGTGGTATTCTCCAATATGATAGATTATGTTTTGATATGAAACCTTTCAGATATTTTAATATTGTCTCTCAAAATATCAAAAGGAAAATAAATCTCCTTATTCTGTATCTGTAAAATGTATTCCTGTCACAGTTATATCAATATAAAAGCACTACAGTTTACAGCACCTTTAACTGGTGTTATTTGAAGCCTTTTTTGCCCAGCACTAAGCTATACCTGTATTGTACACTGACTACTTGAGAGAGGGGGTCATTCATGGAGATGGAGAAAGTGAGAGAGGGGAGGGGTGGAGGAAAGAGAAAGAGACAGACAGACAGACAGACGAAGGGCGTACCTTGAACATATCAAAGATCAATCGAGAATAAAGGTCTTTGTGCGCGACCGTGTGAACACGCGTGTCAAAGAAAAACAAAAAGGCCTCCCTCGCTCGCCCGACGCCTTCCCACCGAGTCCCAGTGCAAACAAAAGTTAAACACTGGTCTTTGACAGAGCAGAGGCAGCCTCATAAATCAACCAGCCATGTTTTACTAGCTGTCCATACAACTAAACTAGAGTCTGATGGAGAGAGCTGACAAGGCTATAGACCAAGCTACACTGTTAATTTACCTCTCAGAGTTACAAATGGACATGTTAACACCGAGCATTATACTGCGTAGCACTGCTGGGTCCCAAGGAATGCCGGTGCTTGGAGAAGGTCAAACTTTGACCAAATTTGCCATTAGTTGTTTCCCTTGAATAAATCGTTACTTCTACATTGGAGTTCAACAGTTTTTATTGAATGGCTAGCTTGTGTGGAATGGATCAACATCATGCTATTGATGGCTCTTGGTGTCCATGTTGAAACTTAACCATGATAACCAAATACCTTCAAAACGTTCATAGATGTTTTTAACTAGTGTGTAGTTGGCACTTCAGTGCCTGGCTTAATGGCTCCATGACAGCACACATGGCATTTGCGGCGATTGAACCTATGACCCTCCATTTG
The DNA here is from genome assembly GCF_963454915.1 of Gymnoscopelus microlampas. NCBI lineage: Eukaryota > Metazoa > Chordata > Actinopteri > Myctophiformes > Myctophidae > Gymnoscopelus > Gymnoscopelus microlampas. The sequence continues at coordinate 26,095,343 of NC_139940.1, read as the reverse complement.
CAGAACAGTTTCTCTAGACTCTCAAGCCCACCTGGCATTGTTACCCTTGAAAAGTACTGTCATGACTCTTGCATCTTACTAAACGTTACCAAAACAAATATATATATTAAACTCAAGACTTAAATTAAGGTGCCTTTCACATCTAAAGCTCACCAGTGGATTTATTCATGCACTCTTACAGGCACAAACAATCCAACATCTAACTGTAAACGTAAAACTAGGCTGGGCTTCTAATAAAAACTGCAGAATTAAATAACATATTCAACATAATTCTTATGTAATTTAAACCTGACATGAGTGCCTCATTGCGGCTGCAGAGTTTCTAATGATCTAATCATTTAACTAGGCTATTGTATCAGACAGACCGCTGACAGCATCGTCAGATGGAGGAGGGTTGCTCTCGGTAAACTGTGTTGTTTGGGCCATTCATCTATCAAATAAAACATGTTTAGATTATTGAACCAACTGACCAACATTTCCCTCTTTATGTAGTGCTGGCAGTTGTTATCCCATAGCCTGAGAGGCCATTCAGGTGAACGTGTTGCGCTGACTGATTCAGTCATTGAGTCAGTGACGACCAAGCCCCCAGAGCCGCGGTAGAGCAGTGAAGCGGCCGTCGCCTGGTGGTCTATCTTAGAATGCAACACTTCCGCATTTAAAATGCTACTGCGCATGCATCTACCGTTTGTGCGCCTGCTCAGGACCCAATATTGGTACTTCCGGCAGACAGATTCTATTAGACCCAATGGACCCAATTTTAAACTTCCGGCAGACTTCCGGGTGCTTCAAACGCCACTGAGCAACTTTCATAGAAATGAATAGCTGGGGGTGGGGTAAACCGCCCTCTAGATATATTATAACTCTATGGTGACGACGCATCGAATTCTGTGACCGGAGCTCTTACGCCCGTTCAGAGTATGGGACGGCATTGCGGACTCCCCATTTGCTTAACTCATTGAGTGCCCAAATTATTATTATCTATTTCTGGCCATTACAATTTTATTTTTTCAAAGTAAAAAAAAAGTGCTTAGGAAGCGAGATACAGCCTTTTTAAGTTATAAGTTAAACAAGGAGTGGATGGAGCTGCAAATCTTCAGATGATGATATCTTGGGTTAAAAAAAGAAGACGTTTTTTTCTATTTTTTTCAAAAACACTTGAAACACGTTAATGGCACTCAACACCATAGCGCTAAAACACGTGAAACACGTTAATGGCACTCAATGAGTTAAAGGATAGCCAATGAAGAGAAAGTATTGAAAAGGCCACAACTAGCGCACTGAACATAGACCAGTTTGCTCCACAAGCTGGTCAAAACAGAGAGGGAGAGAGAGAGAGAAGAGGAGTGGAGGGGAGAAGAGAAAGGTAGGGGGGCATTCAGGTTATCAGGTCGGTGTGTTCCAGAGCCTTCCACCACAGCTGATAAGTCATCTCAGGTTGCCCTCCCTGTGGGTTGCTAGATCCTATCGCCTTATCCATCCCTTTTCTCTCCTCTCCTCTCCTACTCTTCTCTCCTCCCTTCCCCGAAAACTCCATTGGGGCTTCTGTAAACAATGTCGCCATGTGCCAGCACCTCCTCCTCTCTCTCTTTCTCTCTCTCCCCCCTCCCTTCTCTCAGCCTGTCTCTCCTCTCGTCTGTTATCTGTCACAGTGAAGACAGTGTTATCTACTTTTGCTGTCTGGCGGCCGTGACCAAAGACAAAAGCGGTTACTGTCTTGTCTGTCTGCTCCCGTCTATCAGCCAGAGAGGCCAGATGCTAATCACTAATCTCCAACCCTCACCCCCCCACCCTTCCCCTGAGATGCTTGCTAGCTAACAGGTGAAAAAGTCTCCAAGGACCGGCTTGTTTATGTCTTGTAGCTCTTTATCTCTCAACCCCTGCTTCCTTGACTTGTCTGTGGGAAGTCTTTGGCTCTAGCAGGGGATGTCTTAGGGTCATGCCGACGTTGGAGCTCTAGTCTCCCGGTGTCTGCCGTTGAGAAACGGTCACCCCACCGCTGGCTGATTTATGATGTTTTCTCACTCCCAAAATTCTGAACTGAGCACTTGCTGGAAGGACAGGTTTGTTTAGATGTATGTTTTTGTTCTTATCATGGTAAAAACAGAGCCTGTGTTTTTTCAAAAAACTTTCAAAAACAATCCTGTCCATCATGTCAGTCAACACATCCAAACTTCCTGTGGCTAAATAAGTGCTGGATCATCTCCCTATGAAAGACTGAGCCTTCATATTGCAAGTCAACCCCAGGTTACAAACTGATGAGTAATCTCTCTCTCTCTCTCTCTATTGCTTTCTTGTGTTACTCTACCTCTTCCCTCTTTGCTCTCATTCAATCCTCTACCTTTCCTTTGAACTGTTCATTTCACTTCCTCTCTCTGTCCCTTCCTCTCTTCCAAGCATCCTCCTCTTCTGAGGGATGAGTGCTGCCACGTCGCTCCCTGCCAAACACACACTGTCATTTTCCACTGACGGAGATAGTACAACACAGTATGTGTGTGGGTGTTGGAGTGTGTTAGCGTGCATGATTTTGAGCGTGAGTGTGTGTGCACTGTGCAGTCCTGTGTGTGTTTATGTTTGAGAGAGAGGAAGGACGGACGTGAACAAGTGAGAAAAAGTTAAGGTGCGTGTGTGTATGTGTAGTCCTGTGCATGTTGACACTTTTGTACATGTGCGTGTGGATTTTTTTGCGCATGTACAGTATACTGTGTGTGTGTGTGTGTGTGTGTGTGTGTGTATGTTTGTGTGGCTTGGAGGATGTCCATGCTGCTTGCTGCGGCTAACTGAGCAGGAAGCGTCTAATCTGCTGGCTAAACGGAGCATACAGTACACTCTATCTTACGCACACACACATACGCGCACACACGTGCGCACACACAAAACTTTTACTTTACCCAGTGTTGTTTTGTCCAAAGAGTAGAGCTCCTGTCAGCAGCAGATTGTGTTTCATTCGTTTCTATCCAGACATGCTCACTAGATGCACATTTCCTAAACTACAAAGCCTCAGACTTCCAAATAGTTGTGATTACAACTTCATTTTTGGCAGATAAGTCAAACAAGTTGGATTTTTCCCTGCCTCTCCTTTTACAGCAGGGGAATTCCACCCACTTGAAGAATTCACATTGCTTTCTCCAAGTTCCATAATGAATGTTTTTCCTTAAAGCCAAGGAAATCATCCTTTGTATTCCATCAGTTACCATCAGTTAGTCTTATGCAGGCACCAATAGTACCAACTGTACAGTACCAACTGTTTGACAAACTGTGGAGGGTAAGAGCCTTGCACAGAGCACCTTCAGGCACCTTAAGCGCTAGGATAACGGACAAACTGTTCTCTTTCTTAATTCTGCTGCTATTCTTCATTATTAGTGTGGTTGCCCGTAGGGGGGCACCGGCCTACTCTGCAGCATTGCTAGTCAGGAACGATGCAAGTTGGAATTGCATTCCCCACCCGATTATGCAATACCCGTTGTACCTGTTACCGGTTGTCAGAGTACCCGTTTTACCCGTCTGTCCCTTTTATGCCCATACTGTATGGAGATTTCAGTATCTGTCTGTGTCCCTTTTAGAGTAGTGAGGATAACGGGGATTGTACACAGTAAATAACTCAAACTGACCCTTACAAATGGACAAAAAAAGTCTCCCTTTCCATATCCATCTCCACATTTTACTGTACAGTTTGAACACCCTGCCGCTGACCAGATGGCAGGCATTTTCTTTTGATTTGTTAGGGAGGGGAGAGGTGACGATTGATCGTATTCACATGGCTGCCTTACGTAATACTAAGTATGAAGTAAGAGTAAAATGTCTACCGTGTGAATATGGTCTATCTACAGTATGCTGCCATCCAGCATGGTAGAACATCTTTATTTTGTGATATTATACTGTTTAGACTGATGCTAGGTTCTTGGTTTACCTATGATCCTAGATTACTGAGGCACTACACTGTATCTGTATACATTTGACGTATATGTACGCAAATAGCCGATATGTGCAGCAACTCATGCGTTTTATGAGATGTTTATTCCCTCTGGAGGTCTTCTCCTGTTCCTAGAAACTGTCCACTAATCTAAACTCTCCTATATTGTTTCTATACGGCTGCTTTCTATGGTAGGTTGTAATGAATACTCACAAATAAAATCTGTCCTGAGACAATATTTTTGAAGGCTATAATTGAGTGGTACTCCCTTTGCCTTCTCAGAAACGGCCACTAGATGCAATCTGTTCAACTGTTCTGGTCTTTGATTGGTGGCTGTGCAAGGTGCCTGTTGAAGCCACCAAACCCCATTCTATCCATCAGCATGCCCTATGGCTCAAATTATACACTGCACATACCACATCCACATACTCTCTCTCTCTCTCCATCTCTCTCTCTCTCTCGCTCTCTCTGTGCATGCATGCCCTCTGTATTCATGTGCACGTGCACTCACAGACGGGGTTCTGTGAGTGCACATGTGTCCATGCACGGTCCACATGATACAGTATGTTTATGACTATAAATTTCCCCTTGTGTGTTGGAGTCGGTGTGACTGTGTGACTCTGTGTGTGTGTGTGTGTGTGTGTGTGTGTGTGTGTGTGTGTGTGTGTGTGTGTGTGTGTGTGTGTGTGTGTGTGTGTGTGTGTGTGTGTGTGTGTGTGTGTGTGTGTTTGTGCGCGCGCGTGTGTGCACATTTGCACATGTGCCTGTGTGTCTGCGGCCAGGTCCCTCCGCGAATAATGTGAAGCCTCCCTCCGTCCAGCTCCACACTGTAAAATCGTGCGTGTTCATTTAACTCTGAAAGTGTTATGATGGACCCTGGTCCATCATTTTCTGTCTACACAGTAAAATCCCCCGTGTTAACATATCCATGTGTAACTGCGAAAGGGTACAAATGCAACCAAATGGAGCAGCGTTTGTACCCTCTCAGAGTTAAATTGACACTCTGGGTTTTTGGGGCTCTGGGTCTGGGATGAGAGAGACAGAGACTGGGAGGAGTATTTTTAGCCTGGCTGTAATTTGGACAGAATGCGTCTACAGGGGAAAGTGGTGGTGTATTCACTGTGGTCTGGAGGAGGAGGAGGAGGAGGAGGAAGGAGGGAGGGAGGAGTCAGAAAGATGGGTAACCATTAGTGATTGTCTTATTTTGAGCCGTCCGCCCCCTGATGGTTGGTATTCTAGCAGCGACGGAGACAGCTGAGAGTACAGGCTGCAGCACCACACTGTAAAACCTTGAGTGTTCCTTTATAACCTTTTAAAAATGGGGTTCCATTTATACACTCACAGATTTACAAATGTGTTATGGTCCGTTTGCTTTCATTTTGACTCCCTCAGAGTTAAATTGACATTGCAGACTTTACTCTGCAGTCTGCACATCACCACTATGGGGACCAGCTCAGCTCAGTGGCCGTGTGGTTAGGGTGTCTGCCCTGAGACTGGAAGGGTTCAATCCCCCGGCCAGGGCATACCAAAGACTATGAAAATGGGACCCAATGCCTCCCTGCTTGGCACTCAGCATCAAGGGTTGGATCGGGGGTATGTCATTGCGACATACTGGTGTCATGTCCATATGTGAGAGAAACAAGAGATAGGATCCTGCCCTATGGGCAGGGTTGCCAGATCTGCTTATTATAATTTCCCTGCAAGATTTTATTTGAAAATAGCCGATCTACAAGCTCACAACGCGTCGCATTGCGACGCGTTGTGAGCTTGTAGATCTGCTATTTTCAAATAGCTGATGTATATGTTAAAGTGCTCATGTGGCCCATAGTTGCTTCTTTTGGGCTGGTTTTCCTAGACCTGGTTGCTTGTTCTCTCACAGAATCTGGCAACACTGCCTATGGGCTCCATTCATTGCATGGAAACTGTTGGTTCCCAATGCTACTTACTACTCACCACTATGGGTGGTGTGTAGCATTTAGTACAAAACCATGTAGTTTTGTACTAAATATGGTGCAACCCCGTTTCATCCATGTCCTGTAGATGCTCAGAGCCAGGCCTGTCTGCATGCGTACTGAAACACTGTCACACACATGCACACACACACACACACACAAATGGACTCCTTAGACAGGATTTGTTCTGTTATTGTTTGTGTTATTGTTATGTTTTGTAGCTTAGTAATTAACAGCGTTTTTTTGTGTTAAGATTTTTAAGATGCCCTGCGAATCCAGAAAACACCCAGGAAGGCGAATCCCAAACGTGATTGTAAATGTGACATAACAGCATTCCTTCTGAAGCACGCTGTATTTCAGCACATTGTTTTCCAAGAAGCAGTCCCCACATCTGACGGCTTCACGTTTCATCTCTGCTTTAATGCTGCCATGAAAATCTCCTGTTAGCTTGAATCATGGAGTCTAAGGGAATGTCCCTTTATCTGCAGCCAACAGACCTTGTTTAAATGTGTGACTGTGTGATAACTCCATCAGCCTACACCAGAGGTCCTTTAAGGTCACCTCCGGGTTACAACAGCCTCCTATGACTAACCATGAACCCCTTGTTCACTTCTTAGTTTCAAGCTGCCTGTGCGTGCGTGCGTGCGTGCGTGCGTGTGTGTGTGTGTTCACTTTGATGTGCCCATGTTCTTTACAATGAGTCTATGTGCATGCATGCATACATGCATGCAAGCAAGCATTTTCATGTATGCATACTGTGTGTGTGTGTGTGTGTGTGTGTGTGTGTGTGTGTGTGTGTGTGTGTGTGTGTGTGTGTGTGTGTGTGTGTGTGTGTGTGTGTGTGTGTGTGTGTGTGTGTGTGTGTGTGTGTGTGTGTGTGTGTGTGTGTGTGTGTGTGTGTGTGTGTCTGTCTGTGTGTGCAAGTGCGGCACAGCCTTCCTGGTTAAATGTCCCTTTGTGTGCTCTCAGCTGGCATCAATCAGTGCCTATGGAGCTGAACCTCCAGTCTGTATAGTGTTGGACCTCCTCCTAACAATGCAGCCCTTCTACTGCACCCGCTCCTTTTATCAATACACACCAATCCTTACCAGCACAAACCTCACCTCCGTAGGGATTTGGTGTGTGTGTGTGTGTGTGTGTGTGTGTGTGTGGTTGGTTGGGGGCTGTGTGCTTTGGGGGTTTGACAGGGATTATGGTTTTGTGTGTGTGTGTGTGTGTGTGTGTGTGTGTGTGTGTGTGTGTGTGTGTGTGTGTGTGTGTGTGTGTGTGTGTGTGTGTGCGTGTGCGTGGGGCAAATGGGGTTTAGTACTGTGTTGTGGCCTATATGTAAGTGTGTGTGTGTGTCAGCAGAGTGAAGTAGGTTTTGGATGGCAGTGAGTGTGTTCTGGTGGCTTTATGGTGTTTCAGGGTGTGAGTGACATGGCAGCCAGAGGCAACCGGGGTCATGACTGAGAGCTCGGGGACCCTGGGGTTACCTCGGAAAGAACCAGAGTGCGAAAGGAAGTGACTGGAGTTACATGCCACCTGTGTGTGTGTGTGTGTGTGTGTGTGTGTGTGTGTGTGTGTGTGTGTGTGTGTGTGTGTGTGTGTGTGTGTGTGTGTGTGTGTGTGTGTGTGTGTGTGTGTGTGTGTGTGTGTGTGTGTGTGTGTGTGTGTGTGTGTGTTCTTGCATGTGAGTCTGAGTGAGCATGCTTTCACACATGCCTCATAAGTGTATATGCATTTACAGTCTGACTTTAGACAAACTAGTATGACTCACCTTGGGGATTGCTACTTGACCCCAGATACACATGCACACACACACACACACACACACACACACACACACACACACACACACACACACACACACACACACACACACACACACACACACACACACACACACACACACGCACACACACTTCACCTTACTTTGACACCGCCTCCTCAATCTCTTACGTTTCACGTTGTGTTTTCTCAGTATCACATGGCGAACGCTGAATCGATTTGTCAAACAAAACACCGGCCCCAGAAGTTTGTCTCCTCGGTCCGTGTTCCAGTCAACTCTGCACATCAGTCATGTTCCCCCGAAAAACCCACCTGACCCCGACTCCTGACACATCTACTTCCATTAGTCCCAGATCTGCTTTCACCTCCCACTGCTTCTCTCTCGTTCTCTCTCCCTCTCTCTCTCACTTTTTTTCTCCCTCCCTCTGATCAGCTCACCTCCCTCATCTCCCCTTTCCCTCCCCTCTCTTCACTTGGCGTGCCCTCTCTTGTTCTCCTCGTCTTCATCCGTCTTTTGCTGTCATCGCCCGTTCACTTCTCCCCTCTTATCCGTCCGAAGGATGGGAGGGGATTGACCCATGGGTGCGGGGTGGGGGGTAGGTTCAGTTCTGAGACTGCGCTTAATGGCTCACCACACGCTCGTTTGAAGTCCGCTGCGGTGCGTATGGATGCAGCCGCAACACCGCCGTTGGAAAGAAAAGCCGCGCACTCATCCAACACACAGTGACTTCAGCAGATAACTTGTCATCAATTATAGTTCTTTTTTAAAACACAGCTGGCTGGTAAAATTGTGAAAGTGGCTAATTTAGGGATTTACCTGATACAGTTGCCTGGTGGACAGTGGACATAGTCTGCCGACACTGTAAAATCTAATTTAACTCTGACTGCACACATTTTTATAAATAGATCCATATTGGACAGTATGAGATAAATTAATAGATGATGAATAATAAATTATAGATGGAAGAATGGAAGGAAGGAAGGGTGAATGAAGGATAGATGATTACCTATAGTCAAATCCACTGTGTTCATTTCTCATTGTGCCGCTGTTGTGCCCACTAAACCTTCCACCACACCCATATATAGGCATGCCACTATGACTCACACATAACCATAAACAAACCAGATGCGCCCTTATATAGGCATGACATGTCACTATGACTCAAGCATAACCATAAACAAACCCGATATGCCCTTGTATGGAGCTCCGGTTATCCAAAACCGGCGATCCGACCGATATGTCCATATAAAGGCATATGGATATCCAGTTGTCCAGAACGGCCGTTCTGACCATATGCCCATATATGGGCATGCCAATATATGGCCAGATACTGATGACATCATGGATCTTCATATATGGGCATTAAAGGGACAAGGACTGACAGATAGAGAGATCTCCTCATGTGGGCACAAAAGGGAAACAGACAGACGGTACAACGTGTACTCTTACAGAACCCCTGACACTATGACTCGGATATATCGGTGGGATCAACGGTGCGACGTAGGCGTGAGGGCCATCGTAGGCGTAGTGGCCAGAACTCTAGTGTATTTAAAATAGGTAATATGCATACATTGTGGTGCAAAATGTGCCCCTCTTAAGTAAATTAGCCTCCTTACAATTAAAGTGCGATTCACACACAGCAGCCCTAATAGTCACACACAGTTAAAGTCATTATAGCGTCTTCAGAGAGCTGGTGGTAACTGAAGCGTATTTATAAGGGGTGTCGGACCCAGACTTTCCAGTGATGGCAGCAGTGATTGTAGCCAGACGAAGACATCGTCATGCCAGGCGTGCTCGTGAGCGGATATTTTGACCCAAAAAGGAATTTGCATATATTTTATTTGCTGTTCATATTTTGTCATGTGTTTACAGTACAGCAGATTTCAGCCTCTCAGTACACCTATGAGCATAGTGCAGTCTATGATGCTGTTAATATAGTTATAATAATCAGATGTCTGATGGTTTTATACATGTAACCATACAGTAGATAACCCCTCATTATACACACCCCTGCTTTCTACAGGCATCTTGACAGAGGGTTATCCCGTAAAATTATGGATTTAATTTGGATCACACTGTCACCTGAGTTTGAAACTTGGATATAGTGAGTAACCACTATGAGACAAAAAAAACACAACACTACTTAAGAGGGAAGAGTTGATGAATGGAGCAGTAATGCGCACACATTCAATCTAAGTCAAGTGAGTATTATGATAAGATTACATGTTAAAGCGCACAAACATAGCGGCATTCATCATTTATTTTATCTTCTGGATTTGTTGTTTGGAAAAATTATATACGTGTGTGGAAACGTGTGTGGGAAGGTATTAAACTGAAGTACCGTCTACTTAGATTGTCCTATTCTTTGTGTAAATTTGATAGTGTACAGAGTGCAGAACCTCAAATGAAAAAAAAATGTTACAGTAGCCTACAGTATACGCACATCAACAGTGGGTGCTGGGTTAAACAAATAACATAGTTTAAAGGATAGAACCTGCATACCGAGCTACAGTTCAGATTTCTTTATTCACACTAAAAGACAACATTTATAGTGGATCTTTGCCAGGTCAACTCCTTAAATGTATAATAATCATAAGTAACAATAGGTGCTCAGGTAGGCAAAGGTCATCAGAAATGGTAGTCTGTACTGGCAAGTACCAGCCCAATTAACCCATTAAGACCGGGAACACATCTGTATCATTTTAGATTTCTTTGGCTATTCAAAAATAGCAGATATACAAGCTCATAGTGCGGCACAGAGTGAGTGAGCTTGTAGATCTGCTATTTTTGAAAAATCGTGAAACATTTGTGCAAATCTTTGAATATATATATTTTTTTAAAGCAAACATTTGTAACTCACATCTTTGCTTCTGGGGGTCCCTGGAACAAAACCCCCACCTCAAAATATGTTGTTTCAGGGACCCCCAGAAGCACAGATCGGAGTTTAAAATGTTAGCTTCAAACATATATACATATTATAAGTGGACTTCAGTGTGGCTGGGTGAGGGTAGGCTGTGTAAAATATTTGTTTTGGAAAAAAAGAGTGTTAAAGTGTCAATGTAAAACACTGACACTTTCTCACTGTGATAAAATGTATAATTTTCATTACTAGGATTCAGGATTTTGAAACATAACGGCTCGGAACCAAATCCACAAACTCCTCTGTGACAGTCAAAGATGCATCAGCACACAGATAAAGAGTGCAGCGCAAAGCCATCATTTATAGTTTGCCACATACTGTAGATAATTGCAATCAGATGCAAAACAAGGGCAGACGGCACTCGGCTGCAACGTTTTCTGGGTGTGACGAGAATTAGACTTGAAGTGATCGTAAAGGGGGGATGCAAACACTAATAAAGTATCCCTACACGTTCATATTCAAAATGAAGCCAATAACTACTGTATAATAATGACATCTTTCCCCTCCACCAGGTGATGGCGCTGGCCGACGCGTCAGAGGAGAACAGGGCAGCGTTGGAGCAGGCGTTCACCCGTCTGCGGAGCGCCAGCCATCTGATCATCCTGCTGCTGTCCCTGTGGCAGGGCCTGAGTCCTGACCAGACCGACATACTGGAGGCCACGCTGCTGCCCCTGCTCCACGACACACCACAACTGGTACAGTGAACACACACACACACACACACACACACACACACACACACACACACACACGCCCTACACTGATTTGACCCTGTGTGTCCTTCTCTGACCCCCCATACTGGAAATAGAGCTAGGCTTACGCACACACACACACACACACACACACACACACACACACACACACACACACACACACACACACACACACACACACACACACACACACACACACACACACACACACACGCCCTACACTGATTTGACCCTGTGTGTCCTTCTCTGACCCCCCATACTGGAAATAGAGCTAGGCTTGCGCGCACGCACTCACACTCACACTCACATACACACGCGCACACACGCGCACACACACACACACACACACGCACACGCACACGCACACGCACACTCACACGCACACGCACACGCACACGCACACGCTAGACCATGAGGTCTAAGGTCATGATAAGATTCACGGTGGGTGACATAAGGGTCTTTGATAGGCTTCTGACCTCAGAGATGCCTTTGAGCTGCGTGTGTCTGTGTGTGTGTGTGTGTGTGTGTGTGTGTGTGTGTGTGTGTGTGTGTGTGTGTGTGTGTGTGTGTGTGTGTGTGTGTGTGTGTGTGTGTGTGTGCGCGTGTGTGTGCGTGTGTGTGTCAGGGGACCAGTGTGTGTATTCCACAGACTACCATATAAACAGTGGTGTTGACAGAGCTCCTACATGAGCTGCAGTCAGTTGATGACAGATTTCTGACCCCACAGAGACTATGAGTGTGTGTGTGCGCGCGCAGGCTTTCCTGCATACATGTTCTTCCTTGGTGTTATCTCTCTCTCTCTCTTTGTCTCTTTCTGTCTCTCTCTTTCTCTTCAAGCATGTGCGTGTGTGTGTGTGTGTGTGTGTGTGTGTGTGTGTGTGTGTGTGTGTGTGTGTGTGTGTGTGTGTGTGTGTGTGTGTGTGTGTGTGTGTGTGAGAGTGAGTGAGTGAGATCAATGCCATGACCACATCATTACCACTATGTCTATTTCTATCTTAACCTAGTTTTACACTGTACAAGACAGGTGACTTACACACACGCACGCACAACAATATCAGACAGCTGTGTGTGTGTGTTGCGTGCAAGTAATTTTAAAGTGGATTCATGGGATAAAGTGAATTAGCAATAGTCAGGGTCATTTCCAAAACATTACCACAGACCTGCAGATAGACAAGCTATTTTAGGATGACACTCATACACTCACTGAACACACAGTGAGGGGATGGATAGATGGATGGATGGATGGATTGATGGATGGATAATAATAATAATACACTTTATTTGTATAGCATCTTTCATGACATGAAATGCAGCCAAAGTGCTTTACAGAGCAAGAATAAAGCACAAGTGCTTTATGGAAAAAAGTACAACAATAAAGCAAAAAATAAAAGCAAAAACATAAAACAACATTAAAAAGGCAGTGAATCAGGCAAAACAGTGAGGAGGATGGATGGGAGAAAATCGTCACTGTAAATTTAAGACATTAAGCCGATGTACTTAACATGATACAGTATGTGTCCATTTGTGGCAAACATTCAAAAGGATGTGCAGCTTAATACAATACATGGAGTTAAGGCACATACAGTATACTGTGCATTACATAGGCTCTGATGCAGCCTGACAGCATGTCAGCCCGTTTCCTGTCAATCTCCACTGTGGACTGAGGAGTTTTACAAAAGTGTCCATCATTTAGAAAGTGCCTGACACACAGAGTGTTGCCTTGCATGATAACGAAGCAGATTACGGGTTACTATGAATCAGTCACCTACAATAGGTTTCGACATACCAAATAGTTTGTTTTTCAATTTTGAAGATTTTTTGTCTCGACTGGTTAAAACGTATCTTCAAAAATATGGAACTTTTTAACCTTTCTGAATGAAACTCCTTCACATTCACGTGTTTCTTATCAATACAGTATACTAGATATCCTTGAATGGGGGCGTATATTACCTGCTTTCCACATCTCAACCTTTGGCCTTTTTCCCCCTGCGACCCACAGGTGGGGTCATTCCAGGTGAGTGAAATCCCTTTTCCCAGCGAGGCTCCTTTTTGAGTGGAATTCCACTTGGGATAAGTCTGTGGAATGCTGTGGACCGCGATACGGCTACCGTGGAGGATTATGGGAGTGGTGTGGTATGGATCAGCGAGAGGGAGACTGGGATTACAGTCACAATGAGAACCAGGGAGAGAGAAGAGTGACTCAACATAAAGCAAAGAGTCTAGTCTGGAGTTAAGGATGGTGGGAAGGAACACATTTAACTCTGAGAGCAAGGGTCCATTAGTCTCGCATAGCCAGACGATCAGAGATCTCTGCCTACTAATGCATCTGGGAAAATCTAAAGCCCAGCACTAATATAGGGCATATCGGTTATATGCCCATATATCGGCATATACTGATGACATCAAGGATCTCTATATATGGGCATTAAAGGAGAGATCCAGTCATTTTAGGTGTTTGCTTTGATGTGTCGCTAATCACTCACCAACATACCAGGGGCAGTTGACTTTTTTCATAGAAGCCCCTGTTGTCCATTGTGGAGACCCCTTCCACTGGCATAATGGAGTAATGTGAAAAAAAGAAGAAAAAAAAAAAAGAAAATCGCCTATTTTAGCAGCTCCAAAGTTCGTTTTTTCCCACTAATCCTCATTATGCAGTGTCCTGACACTCAAACATGCACTAAATGTCCCTTATGAGCTGCCGTTCATGCAGAACGACATGGAGCTGGTTGCTTGTTTCTCTCACAGAATCTGGCAACACAGAGGACTAGCTCCCACGTCGTTTTGCATGAACGGCAGCTCATAAGGGACATTCAGTGCATGTTTGAGTGTCAGGACACTGCATAATGAGGATTAGTGGAAAAAAACGAACTTTGGAGCTGCTAAAATAGGCGATTTTCGTTTATACACATTACTCCATTATGCCAGTGGAAGGGGTCTCCACAATGGACAACAGGGGCTTCTATGAAAAAAGTCAACTGCCCCTGCTACTGTATGTTGGTGAGTGATTAGCGACACATCAAAGCAAACACCTAAAATGACTGGATCTCTCCTTTAAAGGGCCATGGACAGATACAGAGATCTCCATATATGGGCATAAAAGGGACACAGACATACAGACGGGTACAACGGGTACGCTAACAATGGTTACAAGGGGTATTGCATAACCAGGTGGGGCATGCATTCCCAACTTGCATCGTTCCCGAGTATGCCGGTGCCTGTTCAGAAATATCTCATGTAATGTAACCGTAATAAGTAAGTAATGTGCTGTGAATGATCCAAGCACCACCGAAGAAGAGTACACCCAGAAATCACGTGATCACAACAAAAAAAAGCTAGGCACCTTTCATGTTAAAGGATTTATAAAAACGGCCACATTCAAACGGAGATAGCTCTGGAATGGAGGGTTGCGACCGGATTTTTTTTTTCGCTCTACTGCGACACCCCCATGCGTGTAATGAGCCGATCTTTGTGAGGACGGAGGTCACGGAGAATGATTTTTCAAAGGTACAGTAAAATCGCTGTTTTCGCTGGCAAGGGGATGGTAGACGGCTGAATTAATTAATTAATTCCTGGCAGTGAATTAAGATCAACTCACTTCCACGCGCAAAGTCGGCCCTAGACCATTTGCTTTCGAGACAAACTAGGCGCTATTCCTGTGCGTCTTGGGAAAGACATCATAGGCTGGCGCTAGTTTATATCAATTTTAGCGCCTAGCGCCGGCCGCGGAAGATAGGAACTGGATTACCCAGACTGTTCATCCAGACATCCCTTCATTCTGCAATCCCTTCATCCAATCTGTCCATTCAACAAACCAGCCCTCCTTCTTCCTATCTGCACTGTAAAATCCAATTTTAATTTAACCCTGAGAGTATAATAGTTACGGTACATTTTTGCACACTCAGAGTTTAATCAACAGGATTTTGCTCTGTTTGCATCAATCCATCCTCCCTTTTTTACATTTGTTTCATGATCTATTCTTCATATTCATTTTTCTAACCATTCATAACTTGTTTTGTTCATTCATTCATTCATTCATTCATTCATTCATTCATTCATTCGTCATCTTGTTTCCACACTTCCATAGTTGTTCGCTGATCTCCAACGTCCATCCATTCCCTTTTGCCATTAACACTCAATGACCATGGCCCGGACGGCTGGCGTAGCGGTCTGGGCACCTAGACTGCTTATGCTGCGTGTCACTCCCCATCCCTCTCTCCCCATTTCCTATCAGTCTACTGAATCTAACAATAAATGCGGAAAAAGACAAAAACAATATATAAAAAAAAAAAAAAAACTCAACGACCATGGTAGCAGGATTATATAGACTGTTTACCCATGCAGTCTCCACTACTCTCTCTCTCTCTCTCTCTCTTTATCTGCACTCATCTGACAACCGGGAGCCGTTCGTCCCGCTCTCCCTTCTACTAAGTGTCCCACTATAGAAGACGTGTTGAGAGGAAACCACTTCAGACTATAGAGGGGCATCCACTGACCCTGACTGCACCAGTCACCCAGTGACAAGGGGAAGGAGAGAGAGAGAGAAAGAGAGTGGGGGTGGGGGGCCAGGATGGGAGGGAAGAAGGGAAGAGAACAGAGAAAAGATGTCACTGCTTTCAAAACAAAACAAAAGAACACAATTTGTTGAACATTGTTTTTACTTTTACGTTGAATGTATTGTCTCTCAGTTCTGTGATGTCTGCACTGCGACCTCCAGCGCAGTTACAGTATAATGGTATGTCAGTCGATCTTGAAGTAAGGCTGTTATTTGTCATGCCCTGCAAAGTGAAACACCACCAGCATTTCATATCTCTGTAAATAAGGGAGAAAATAGGAGAGGGAGGGAGACAAAGTGCACCTCCAGAGGAAAAAGGGAGAATCAGACAGAGAGATAAGTGTCATGTCCGACTTACCCGCTATGGATTATGATTAGGGTTGTCCGATATTGGCTTTTTTACCGATAACCGATATACCGATATTGTCCAACTCTTAATTACCGATACCGATATCAACCGATACCGATATATGCGGGGATTATTGTGATTAGGGTAAGCTCAAATTTCATATCACACACACCATATACAGTAAGAACTCCTGTAACTTATTTATAAAGCAAAAAAAAATATATATATATATTTTTTTTTTCAAAAACCGATACCGATATTTTCCCGATATAAATTTTTATGCTAATATCGGCCGATAATATCGGGAGGCCGATAAAATCGGACATCCCTAATTATGATTAACCCATTAAGACTGGGAATGCATCTGTGTCATTTATTTGGGTTAGGGTACCCTAAATAGCAGATATACAAGATCTACATTTTTTTTTAATCGTGGACATTTGTGCAAATCTTTACAAATGTCTTCTAAATCCTAACAGTTTTCTGAAAAACGTATGTTGCTATATCAGTGGTTCTCAAACGTTTTCATGTCAAGGACCCCCGAAATTATATGTATCCCCCCCCCCCCCCTCCAAGCGAAGATTTGAGTTAAAAATATATTAATATGTACAAATGTTCAAGATTTTTCAAAAATAGCTATCTATCTACAAGCTCGTAGCTTGGTGCCGCGCTATGAGCTTGTAGGTCTGCTATTTTTGAATAGCCAAAGTATAAAATAATGATTATGCACTCAGATAGTTAGCATGTCAACAGCTTGCTTCTCTGTAGCATAGTGAGCATCCAGTCCTCTGCATACCACACATACCACTGTGCGACCCAGAGCGCCTATCTGGGGTCATTTTGATCAAGATGTATCACTCAGATTTTCCAGATTCCATTCTAATTGGATATGACTCTGCCTTCCAAAGTTTGCACGCCTTTGGTAGGCAACCATATAACCTATGGTGCCACATATGGCTGAGACTTGCGCTCCGAGGAACACACTTTTCTAGTTTATCTTTTCCATTTCCCTTTTTAGAGCTTAATTTCATACTGGAAGACAATTGAGGTGCCTGGGCTGAAACTTTGTCCCAGTAAATGACATGGAAATCCATATTTGGGCACGGCTGACATCATAGTGACAACATAATGATGACGTGAGCTTTGAATCAGCTCGGCTTAAGATCAGACTGCACATTGTGAATGACACACATGGAGAGACATCGAGGAGGTTTTCATCACCCACAAGAGGAACTATTCCAGCAGAGATCCATACGTTTGATTTTCATCTGGTAATTGCCCTGTAACCAATCCTGGATCGTAAGGTCACAGATCACGAATTACATTCTTGGACCATTACAGCCCATGCATAGCAGCAGCTTTGACCATGAACCAACTGTTCCCGACAACGAGCCAGCAGCAAGGAAACTCAAGACCTTACAGTAGTCAACAGTTTACCGGGACTTTAACTCAATCGGAAGTAAAGAGACATCGTCTGACTGACACAGGAACGAAAACTCACATCTGTAAACAATGTGACAAGAGTTTCGGTCGCAATTCTCACTTGAAGACACACCAGCTTGTCCACACTGGAGAAAAACCTTTCCATTGTAAACAGTGTGGCAAGAGTTTCAATCAAGTAGTTGGCCTGAAAATTCACCAGCGTGTCCACACTGGAGAAAAGCCTTTCCATTGTAAACAGTGTGAAAAGAGTTTCAGTCAGTCAGGTCACCTGAAAGCACACCAGCGTGTCCACACTGGAGAAAAGCCTTTCCATTGTAAACAGTGTAGCAAGAGTTTCACTGAGTTAGGTACTCTGACAATTCACCAGCGTGTCCACACTGGAGAAAAGCCTTTCCATTGTACACAGTGTAGCAAGAGTTTCAGTCAGTCAGGTCACCTGAAATCACACCAGCGTGTCCACACTGGAGAAAAGCCTTTCCATTGTACACAGTGTAGCAAGAGTTTCACTGAGTTAGGTACTCTGAAAAAACACCTGCGTGTCCACACTGGAGAAAAGCCTTTCCATTGTAAACAGTGTAGCAAGAGTTTCAGTGAGTTAGGTACTCTGAAAAAACACCAGCGTGTCCACACGGGAGAAAGACCTTTCTGCTGTAAACAGTGTGAAAAGAGTTTCAGTCAGTTATGTACTCTGAGAAAACACCAGCGTGTCCACACTGGAGAAAAACCTTTCCATTGTAAACAGTGTGTCCAAACACTGGACATTGGACCATTGCTCCAATCATCACCAAACATGGCACAAATGCTGTTCAGGGATCTGCCATGATAATGATAGTCACACCCAAAAAAATACCTAACTCTTTGACTGCCAATGACGAGAAAGAACAGATTTTGTGTTTTCAGTTGTTTTCCACTAGATGGTGCTGTTCGCTAACCTGGGAGTCACCATTTGACTCCCAGAGAAGCAAAGCAGCAGCAAATCACGTGATCGCAAAAAAAAACAGCCCTTTGACTTCCTTGTTATTTGATTTAGTCTGATCTATCCACGAGAGAAAACATTTTGTAACCGCGATCGGCCATTTTGTCCCGGTCGGCTGTTGTATAACAGCCGTTTTCACCAAAAAAAGAGAAAGGAGTGTTTTTCTAAAACTCATAAAGAAGGAGTGGACAAGAGTGTCATCTTCTGGGATGACTTCACATCCGTCCATCCCTCTTTTAGGGTCCTAGGATCATTCCTAAGTTGCGTTAGAGTAGCCTGGTAAAGCCCCTCCCTCCGGAAAATCTCATTTCCATTTGATTTCAGGAAGGAGTCTGGCCTGAAGGCTTGTCTGGGCGTTTCTAGCCCGTTCACCAAATGGACGAGCCTATCAACGTCGTCGCTCATCGTTCTGTGATTGACAGCGACAGTTGGCCAATCAGGTGGCGAGTTCGAGTGAGCCCGAATGGGACCGAGTGCAGCCGACAAAAATGGAACGGTCCGCCATTGTTTTCTGTAGGCAGTTACACTTTTTACTTTCGGTTTTAAAACACTCTCAAACTTCTTTTTTGAGGCACTTTTACGCATATGTGACGCATATGTGCTATGAAGTTTCATGGCTGTAGGTCAAACAGGCCATGAGTTATACCTGTTCAAAGTTTGGATTTCGGGTTTCGTGTCTTCTACACTTCACATTGCCCTCTACCATATTGTTGAGTTTTGTAAAAAACGACTGCACGGTTAGGCTAATACTGCCATTTATGTGTAAAACGGCCCCTTAATTAACTGCTCAGGTTCAATAAAACTGATGAGCCCCATCTATGTTGCAACCCTGTCTAGGGGTTAGGGGGGCTGCAGGTAGTGTAGCTATTGATTGTATTATTTATTGCTGTACTGTCTACCTGTATGTATTTTGTATCAAATCAAATCAAATCAAAGGCACGCAACAAAGGTACGGTGGAATAATGCAAAACGATTGACTTTTATTAAGGTGAATCACTCAATCAGCTCGAGCATTGAATGCAAAATGGGTGAATGAATGCTATCTACAACTGGTGCTAACAACAGTGCAATGGTGAACGGGCCTGAGCCGGAGCCAAAACATAAACTTAACAAAACCAAACGGCACTTCTCTAGCAACGACAACCCTCCTAATCTACTTAACTAATAACCAGAGTGACACCAGAGTGACACAGCAGTTACCAATGATACTAACTAAACTAAACTAGCAAACCTGCTTTAAAAAACTAAACCGAGCTGGAATTAAAAAAAATATATAAACAAACAAAAAAGGCAAAATTATAATAAAAGATTGACTTTTATTATGGTGAATCACTCAATCATACATTGAATGCAAAACGGGTGAATGACTGCTATGTACAAGAGGTGTTAACAGCAGTGCAATGGTGAACAGGCCTGAGCCGGGGCCAAAACATAAACTTAACAAAACCAAACAACACTTCTGTAGCAACGACAACCCCCTAGACCATTGGTTCTCAAAGTGGGGTCCAGGGACCCCCAGGGGTCCTTGGGGGGGTACCAGGGGGTCCCCAGCAAAATTAGTTAATAGAGCGTCATAATCATTTTAACCCCTTTATCCATATTTTATACTTTGGCTATTCAAAAATAGCAGATATAGTTCTGCCATTTTTTTTTAATCGTGAAAATGTGTGCAAATCTTTGCTTCTGGGGGACCATGGAACAAAATATTTTGAGATGGGGGTCCGCGCCCAAATACATATAATTTTGGGGGTCGTTGACATGAAAAGGTTTGAGAACCACTGGCCTTGACCAGCTCCGTTGATAACTCCACAAGAGCAGATCTTTCTACTTGGAAAAGTTATGATTATGACTTGGCATCGGATTAAAGTAACAACACACACTAAACGGGGGTACTGGGGTAAAAGTCAGATGGACATGGTAGTGTATCCAAACATCTTGTGATCACGTTTTCCCGCTAAGGCCATGGACTGGCTGTTCCCGATCTCCTTTAATTAGACTATGAAATGACAATGGAATTAAGGAGTGAGAGCGGGTTTGTCACAGGAAAGTCGTTATTAATGAGGGACCCCCCCCCTACACACACACACACACTAATGCTCTTACTTACTTTCTCTATCTCCCTTTATCCTCCATTGCTCCCTCTCTTCACCCTTCTCTGACTTTACTTGTTTTCCCTTTCTCCTTAGTTTCTCTCTCTCTCTGTCTCTGTCTTTCCGTCTGTCAGTCAGGCCTTGAATAGAGTTGCTGACGCGGTCTGTCTGCCTGCTATTCTTGCCTGCGTCCCCCCATACAGCCATACCGCCTCACACCAACTCCTCTCTCCCTCCTTCCCTCACTCCTTGCCTCCCCCACATTTCCTTTTCTCCATCTGGTTCCATCGTACCATTACTTTGTCTGTTTGTCCATTGACTGTGGAGGATACACTGTAGCTCTTCATATACAGTGTGTGTGTGTGTGTGTGTGTGTGTGTGTGTGTGTGTGTGTGTGTGTGTGTGTGTGTGTGTGTGTGTGTGTGTGTGTGTGTGTGTGTGTGTGTGTGTGTGTGTGTGTGTGCGTGCGTGCGTGTGTACACACGTGTATATATATATATTTTTTCTTCTTAGTATTTATATACACTTACTAATAGCGTTAGTGTTGCTTTTGAACTCACTTTTGAAAACTGGTCTCTCACTCTATAGCTTAGAAATTGAGTGAAGATTACTTCAAGTAATCATTATCTAAAGGGGAAAGACACATACACACATACTGTATATAGGATCTTTAATGCATGAGTCGTGATAGCCACCGAGCACTTAGATCTTAGCTGGTGAATTTGAAAGATAAATGAGGGTAACTGTTATACTATTGAATTATCCTGAATCCAGCCGTTCAGACACATTATTTTTTTACAGACATTTCTGAATTTAATAAAAAGGTTACGAGTTTAAAGATCATTTTAGCCATCTAGGATGACTGTATCACATTGTGCTCACAGAGTCATAACATTGGTCCCCATAAATGACTTTTCCAGCCACACTGAGCGCATCAGGGATGTGGGATTGGAGTCTGAATCTTTGGCTGTCGCTTTGGGAGTCTCCCAAGGCTCTGCATTAGGCCTGCACCGTTTTAACCACGTTCATCCAGTAATGTTGCAATCACAACTGGGATTTCCCTTGTCTAACTTAATTCTCGTGACATAATCCGTAGACGTTTCCACAGCCTCTGGTATACCAAGTACACTGGCCATACAGTGCTCAGTAGTGAATACATTTTCAATCATTTTCAGTCTCATTTATACTCTGTAATTTATGCCAGCTATTTATCAGTGACCTGCTCCAGGACACGTTGATAGCTAGAGAGTCTCACTGAAAATGTTTTACATTGCACTGATGGAGGCTGGATGCTGAATTACTTGTACCCTTAAGCTGACAAAGCTGTACATTTTTGTCAGCTTTGTGCCAGTAAGAGAAGATTTGTCGAACTTTTTCAAAAATAGCTGACTCACAAGCTCACAACGCATTGCATCACAACGTGTTGTGAGCTTGTAGAAAAAATAAGTTAGGGCTTACAGTAAGTGTTTAAACTGTTCCTCATTTTGCTGGGGACCCCTGGGGGTCCCTGGACCCCACATAAAACCAGTGCCCTAGATGAAAACAAGTTTCAACAAAAACTGACCATTCTGCAAACCTTCACCTGTTGAGCACTCTTTGCTCACCGACCAGAGCCAGCATCTATTCGGACCTGTAGCCTTAGGGCCCTTTCTCTTGCAATTTATCACTTTGGCCCCATTCCAAACCTGTCTCACTCTGCCCTCCTTTGCCTCTCATTGTAGTGTTAGTGGAATGAATGACTAGAGAGCTTAGGTTTAACCCATTCAATCCGGGAACGCGTCTGTGTCATTTTTAGATTTCTTTGGCATTTGTAACGCAAATCTTTGCTTCTAGTGATTCTACAAATGTCTTCTAAATCCTAACAGTTTTTTGAAAAAACGCATGTTGCTATAATCAGTGGTTCTCAAACTTTTTCATGTCAAGGGCCCCCAAAATGATAATATGTATTTGGCCGCAGACCCCCATCTCAAAATATTTAGTTCCAGGGACCCCCCTCCCCCAGAAGCAAAGATTTGAGTTAAAAATGTTTGCTTTAAAAAATATTTATATTCAAAGATTTGCACAAATGTTAACAATTTTCCAAAACTAGCAGATCTACAAGCTCATATGAGCTTGTATACATGCTATTTTTTTGATAGTCAAAGTATAAGATAATGGTTAAAGTTTTACACAGATGGCGTTCCCGGTTTTAATGGGTTAAGTAGATTGAATTTTCTCCCCCAGCTTGTGGAATCTTTGTGGCATTGGCCGAGGTGGGGGTGGGGGGGGCAGTCTGAGAGTTGAGCCAAGTTTCCCAAGAAACGCGCTGCTAGGTCGGCTGCGGCTGTTGTGAAAGGATTTGATAACCTGCGGAGGTATTGTGGCACAGGGATAGGTAATTGAATTGGGTTCCCAGCCTATAACCCTGCTCCTCATTCCCTCGCTCTCCACACAGCGTTTCTCTCTCCTCCTTCCTCTAAACCTCACGTCCATCCTCCGGTTCTTTCCACTCACTTTTCCACCTTTCTCATCTCTGCTCGTCCCTTGCCCTCGTCACACTGTTATTTTCCCTCTCTAATGTCTCTCGTCTTCTCTGTCATCGTCTCATCTCTTTGACCTTCTCTGCTTGGCCCCGTCCGTCCCTCTCACCCCGCAGTTCACCCCTCGTCTCTGCTCTTCTCTCTCTCTCTGTGCCTTTTCCCCTTTTCTCTCATGACCTCCCCCCTCTATTTCTCTCTCTCTCTCTCTCTCTCTCTCTCTCTCTCTCTGTCTGTATGTCTCTGTCTCTCTGTCATTATCATTACAGGGTTGATTACCTGTCATTATGGCCCATTAGGGGCCTATCAGCATGGCGGCAGGCAGGTAGGGCAGCTGGGGGGAGGGGGGGTTCAGGAGAGGAGGAGTAGCGGGGGGAAGGGAGGTGAGTGGAGGTGGGCCCCCACACTCTGGGCACCTGTCAACACACTGCCCTCCCCTCCTCTTGTCATCCCTCCCTCCCCCTGGACCATCTATCCTCAGACAGGAGGGATGGCCCTGGGGTTAGGGTGGTAGTGGGCAGTGTGTGTGTGTGTGTGTGTGTGTGTGTGTGTGTGTGTGTGTGTGTGTGTGTGTGTGTGTGTGTGTGTGTGTGTGTGTGTGTGTGTGTGTGTGTGTGTGTGTGTGTGTGTGTGTGTAATTGTGAATTTGTGATACTAGGGAGGCATGGGGTTGCAAGGGGATGGTTGTGTGTCATTTAGATGGGTAAATGAATGAGCATATTGGTGTGCGTGTGTGTGCGTGTGCGCGGTTGTGCAGATCCAGAGATGGCCAGACCAGATATTCTCTCAGACTGAGACAGCAGTAAGAGAATGATAATAGAGCTGCTTCTCATTCCCATGGGGGATCAGTACTGTCACAGCTGGTCACTGACAGACATCATGCGGATTGTGATGTGGACAGTAAAATCCTCAGTTTTAAGGCTCTTGCACACAGCTCCAAATCTTTTGTCCGTCATTCAAGGTTTCGGAAC
>NC_139940.1:26061180-26066180 GCF_963454915.1 Gymnoscopelus microlampas | reverse complement strand
CCTTTAACATCACCTAAATACTTGTGTGTGTGCGTGCGTGCTCCATCACCAAAAACATGTCAATTTTATTGCATGGAGAACAAATAAAACGAACAAAAAAATATATAGCATATACCACCGTCTCTCTCTCTCTCTCTCTCTCTCTCTCTCTATTACATGTACTCTCAGAAGTCTCTTCCCCTTTCTCTTTCCCTCTTACTCTTCTTCTCTCACATAGCCTATCCTCCTCTCTCCTCTCACTTCCATACTGTTGTTCTGTCTTCTTTCATTCTTTCTCCTGTGCTCGCTCTTCTCAGCCTTTCCCTCTTTAGCTGGTGCTCTTTCTCTCTTTTCTGCTCTCTCTCTCGTCCCCCCCCCTCTCCCTCCCTCTCTCTCTACCTCATTAGTAGTTGAATGTCTCTCTCCAAGATGAATTCCGGTGATGACAAATGATGTCAGGCCATTTCCTTCCAGTAGCCTGGAACACACACACACTTTGTACACAATGTAAGGTATGCTTTGCCGTTTACGTATGTGAGTGCATGCATGCATGCATGTATCCACACACACGCGCACGCACGCACGCACGCACACACACACACACACACACACACACACACACACACACACACACACACACACACACACACACACACACACACACACACACACACACACACACACGCACACACACGCAAGGACACACACTTCACGCTTTTTACACTCTGTAAGATACGCTTTACGCATGTGTGTGCATGCACACACACTCAATAGAGTATTGTATATGGATGAAGGGCAGTGCAGAGACATAGACTACCATAGCTTGTACACAGTAAAATCCTCAGTGTTCGTTTATCCAGTTCTACAGTCATTCTGAGAGTGCAAAAACACTGATGATTGTGTGTGTGTGTGTGTGTGTGTGTGTGTGTGTGTGTGTGTGTGTGTGTGTGTGTGTGTGTGTGTGTGTGTGTGTGTGTGTGTGTGTGTGTGGTCCATCACAAGCACACACTCTCACTGTCTCAGAGTTAAATTAACACTGAGGTTTGTTAATGTGTTGTTGAAAGATACAGTATGCATTTTGTTTCTGTTACAGACAATGGACACTCGCTTTCTGGCCTGTGTGTGTGTGTGGGTGGGTGTGTGTGTCCGCGTGAGTGTTTATTCAAAGGTGTTTAAATGGTGAACAGTAATGAACTTGCAAAAACTGTGTTTGAGAATAAAATCATTGCTGTCCCATCTCCCCTCACTTTTGGGGTGCAGCCAAGGTACACACGGGTGCGCACAGGTCTCTCTCTCTCTCTCTCACAAGCACACACACACACACACACACACACACACACACACACACACACACACACACACACACACACACACACACACACACACACACACACACACACACACACACACACACACACACACACAGCCCCGGTCCTGTCAGTACTGCAGTAAACAGTGATTTGTTAGAGAGGGCAGTGATGTTGCTTTTTCTATTGGCTGTAAACGCACTCCGTTGTTTACGTTTCCAACGACGGACGGCAACAGTTTCCCTCCGGTGACCACGGAGACACACACACACACACACACACACACACACACACACACACACACACACACACACACACACACACACACACACACACACACACACACACACACACACACACACACACACACACACACACACACACACACCAATTTCCAATCCAGTGCCTTGAGTTGTGAGTGTGTGTAATTAAATATGTGTTAATGTGTTTACCGTATATGTGTGAGTTGGCTACAGAAAACCATACAATATGTACACACTCAAAATGCCACTGACCTCTCCCTTTCACTCTCTCTCTGAAAAATGGCGATAGAGAGAGAGATTTAGAGAGAGTGAGAGAGAGGAAGCAGAAATAAGGTTGTATGTCAATGGCAGAACTTAAAGCGACAGAAAACTCTCCATCTCTCTTAACTGTGTCTCTCTCTCTGTGTGTGTCTGTCTGTCTGTCTGTCTGTCTGTCTGTCTGTCTGTCTGTCTGTCTGTCTGTCTGTCTGTCTCTGTCTCTCTCGCTTTCCCTCCCTCCCTCTCACTCACTCGTCCCAACATCATCTGACCCTGTGTCCTAACCCTGATGACATCACTGATCCTGCTTCAACAGCTGCACCACACACACACACACACACACACACACACACACACACACACACACACACACACACACACACACACACACACACACACACACACACACACACACACACACACACACACACACACACACACACTACCTGGTGATATCAGCTGAATGTGTGTTTATCACATGCTCCATTAGTCATACTGTAGCACTGTTAGCATAGCTCTGACCTTTGCTCAAACAGGGAGGGGTGTGTGTGTGTGTGTGTGTGTGTGTGTGTGTGTGTGTGTGTGTGTGTGTGTGTGTGTGTGTGTGTGTGTGTGTGTGTGTGTGTGTGTGTGTGTGTGTGCTTGTGCTCACGAATGCTTAGTCTTTTTCACTTCTTCTTCTCCCTCTCTCTCTCTCTCCATCTCTCAAATGTACCTTAAAGCGCCGTTCACACTGAGCACGATAACTATATGATAACTATGAATATGTCGTTTTAAAAATCATTCTAATTGAAGTGGATGGAGTCCACTCCACAACTATAGCCGTAAACAACATTTTTAGATCACTTTCAACGCTATGTTATGAACCATAGAAACATTGACAGCCATTCAAAATCCATCAGAAGGACATCTGTGACACAATCATTCTCACTCACCTTTGCAACAGTAGCTGGTAGGCTAGCTGGCATTATCTCAGGTAGGCTCAAGTCCTTATAATTAATAATCAGATTATCCATAATTAATTATATCCCGTCTTTCAGTACCACAGAGGCGGTGATCCCCCCCATCCCCCTGTGTGGCCTCTGACACAGCTGGACTGCACAGTGCGTGTTTGATGCACTGTTTACATAACTTTTATGTTCAGTGTGAACATTAATAACTTATTTATCGTTCTAGTTATCATGCTTGGTGTGAATGGCCCTTAAAGGGATATTTTTTTCATGTGTTTAATACTCTTATCAACATGGAAGTGGACAAATAATTGCTATTTACACATGCACTGTATGTTAATTTATTGTTGGAAATCAATAAAATGATGTACAGTACCTCAAACAAGATGGTACATTATAAAACAAAATTAAGTAAGCTATCAGCTGATCTGAGGCCGTATGTTCTGGACACTCGGGTGAAGAGAGGGGCTGAACTGTCAACCGATCACCATCTGGTGGTGAGTTGGTTCAGATGGCAGGGAAAGCCTCTGGACAGACCTGGCATACCCAAGCGTGTAGTGCGGGTGCACTGGGAACGTTTGGAGGAGGCCTCTGTCCGGAAGGATTTTAACTCACACCTCCGGCAGGACTTCTCGGGCATCCCAGTGGACGTTTGGGACATTGACCAAGAATGGACAATGTTCAGAGCTTCTATTGCTGAAGCTGCGGCTGTTAGCTGTGGTCAGAAGGTCTTAGGTGCCTCAAGGGGCGGTAACCCACGAACGGTGGACAGTGGTGGTCAGGGAAGCTGTCCAACTGAAGAAAGAGTCCTATCGGGGTATGTTAGCTCAGGGCTCTCCGGAGGCAGTTGCAAGGTACCGACAGCCCCGAAGGGCCGTGACCGAGGCAAAGCAGTGGGTGTGGAGGAGTTTGGAGAATCCATGGAGAGGGACTTTCGGGAGGCACCAAAGTGCCTCTGGAAAACCATCTTAGGAGGGGAAAGCGGGGAACCATCCAAGCTGTGTAAAGCAAGGATGGAACTCTGCTGACTTCGAATGAGGAAGTCGTCGGGTGGTGGAAGGAACACTTTGAGGAACTCCTAAACCCATTGAGATCAGACCCACCCTCCCAGACAGGGGCAGAGCCTAAGGATGATGGGGGGGGCGGCGTCAATCTCCCGGGAGGAAGTCACTGAGGTAGTTAAGCAATTCCACAGTGGCAAAGCCCCGGGGTTGATGAAATCGTCCAGAAATGCTGAAGGCTCTAGGTGTTGAAGGGCTGTCTTGGTTGAGACGTCTTTTCAACATTGCGTGTCTGGGACAGTACCGAAGGAGTGGCAGACTGGGGTAGTGGTGCCACTCTTTAAGAAACGGGACCAGAGGGTGTGTGCCAATTATAGAGGCATCACATTGCTCAGTCTTCCTGGGAAAGTTTACACCAAGGTACTGGAAAGGAGGGTCCGGCCGATAGTCGAACCTCAGATTCAAGATGAGCAATGTGGATTCCGTCCTGGTCGTGGAACAACTGACCAGCTCTTCACTCTTGCAGGGATCCTGGAGAAGGCCTGGGAGTATGCATATCCCGGGTTTCTCGGGAGATACTGTGGGAAGTAGTAAGACGGATTTGTTTCCGGTGGGGGTTGGCCTGCCAGGGCTGCGCATTTGTTGTATTCATGGCCAGGATCTCGAGACGCAGTCGTGGAGGAGAGGGTATATGGTTCGGGGAGCTAAGAGTTGCTTCACTGCTTTTTGCGGATGATGTCCTGATGGCACCATTGGTCCGAGACCTTCAACTCTATTGGATCGTTTCGTGGTCGAGTGTGCGGTGGCTGGGATGAGGAACCAAATTTGAGGCCAGCAGGAAACCGATGGATTGTGCACTCCGGGTAGGGAACAAGAATTTGCAGGAGTTTAAGTATCTCGGGGTCTTGTTCACGAGTGAGGGGAGGACAGAGCAGGAAATCAGCTGGAGAATTGGAGCAGCAGGAGCGGTATTGCAGTCGCTGAACCGTACTGTTGGGACAAAAAGAGAGCTGAGCCAGAAGGTAAAGCTCCCATATACCGAGCAATCTTCGTTCCTTCTCTCACCTATGGTCATGAATTCCCCCGTGACCTGATTCCGGATAAGCGGTTGAAGATGGATGGATAGAAACATTGGAAAGGGAGAACTTGAACTCTCGGTTATTGAAGCCTCCTTGTCACATTCCAATCTACTATTAGCATTTACTTTTGTAAGTAGCTGAAGAAACACACAATCACACATTT
>NC_139940.1:26018680-26056180 GCF_963454915.1 Gymnoscopelus microlampas | reverse complement strand
TCTAATCGGAGCGAAATTATCTGAAATTACTACATGACCATAATGCAGCCTAACATGCGTTGCACGGGGCGGTCCTGCTATTACGTTAGTTACTGTAGTTGCTGTGGAGCTACATAGTTCTCCAGAAGACACACACAAACATACACCATCTGCAATGGACTAACTGAGCAGCAATATTGACATTGACCACACGAACGTGCATTGTTGACAAAGTGATTGCACAGCCGCTGCAGGCATGACAACCACGTTAGCGTTAGCGACATGGCAGCTATCACATCGCCCTGTTCGTCGTCGCTGCGACTGACTGTGATGGCTACAGCAAGCTCTCTGCGATGCCATTGTCGGGAAACTGCTCTTAGCGTGACACGACCAATGAGAGTGAGCGCTGTAGTTGTTGCTAAGATACGGTGGCGTCTGTGGCCCATAGCTTGTAGATCTCTCACGCATGATTGGCGTAGGCTGCGTTGCCAGGTCTGACTGTTTGTATAAGCGATTTTGGGCTTATTTGGGTGCACTTTTGGGCTCGTTTCCATAGAGCACGGCAGTGCTTATTTCTTTCCCGTGACCGATGTGGCAAAAAAAGGTGCAAAACGAACCATCCGGAAGTACATTGCGAGATGAAATATATAGCACTTTTTGATTATTAGAGAAGGAGACAGATGTGAAGGTGGAAAATGGAATGTAGGAGGTTATATAGTTTTTCATGAGCGATTTTTGTAGCAAGTTGTGAGTGAATTGGGCCACTCCTGTGGGCGGGGGGCTGAATAGAACCATTGGGGTTTGGGAAGGAGACGCTCTCTGTTTGAGTGGTAGAGATAAGTGTTAGATAGCTCTATATTCTGAAAGTGATCTTTGTAGAGTATTTGTTCAGTGACAGGTTCAGCTATTTGGTAAACAGAAAACACATTTTTAGGTCGGGATACCAATTTTATCCAATCAGGAGAGAGAACTCACACAGGATACAGGATGAACAAGTGAAATTGGGGGTGATGACACAAGAAATAAGCTGACAAAATTTGAAGTGGAACACTGTAAAATGTAAGCTTATAAATGGGTACTCTGTCCTGATTGGCTGAAATGTGGCCACCCACCTGAAAATGTATTTTCTCTTTATTAAAGAGCTGGAGAGACACTCAACAGCAACTATTGCTACTGCAGAATATAGTGCTTTAACCTTTTAACAAAAAACTTTTGTTTTAACAAAAACAATTCACTTATCCTACCTTTAACAACTCCATAGCGTTGCAGCATCAGTGCCATAGCAAGTCAGATCATCCAATAACCAGCCTTTTTCACCATAGCTCTGAAGATGGCTGTGTCCGTCAGTCATCTGTCTTTTTATACGTCCATCTGTCCATCTGTTTGTCCACTACTTTGGTCTCAAACAACATACGTCAAAAACTAGTATCTGGATTGCCGTGGAATTATCTGTGGACGTCATGGACCCCAGAGGATGGCCCCTACTGATAGTGTTGACCCAGTGCCCTTTCCTCTAGCACCGCCATTAGGCCAAAATGTCCACACGTACACAAGATAATTCAAAATCGAATTGGCAGATTGCCATGAAACTTAATGCTCTCACTGAGGATGAGCCCTATTGAATTTGGGGGCCCCCATGGCCTTGCCTCTAGCACCACCCTTAGGCCAAATTTCTACTTGCACACAAGTTACTGTATCTCAAAATGCAATGGGCATATTGCGATGAAACTTTCTGAGTGCATTCATGCTCCCTGGAAGATGAACCCTATCTATTTGAGTGACAACATGACATATTGTCTAGCAGCACCCTCAGGCCAAAATATAAACTTTTCACGCAAGAAATCTCATGATCTTATAGGCAGATTCCAGGATGAACCCTTCTGATTTTGGTGACCCCATGGCTTTTCCCCTACTGCTACCCTTCAGCCACCTGTGATGCGTCTTCGCGGCCGCCATGTTTTGTGGCGAAATCCGTGCCTCCACGTATGTCTATTAAAGCAGGATTTCTCTCCATATCTAAAATAATCATAACTCGATGAATTCTCAACCGATCTTGACGCTGTTAGTTTTGTTAGAATTGTCAGACATGCAGTTATGTTATGATATAGGACACGTGGATGAGTAAAATAAATTCATACCAAAACACCTTATCTTACATACGTAGATAGTAACAGTAATGGTTATAAAACAGAATAAAACAGTTTTATTCTCAGGTACAGTACTTCTATACAACTCAGGCATACTTGCAGTGCAGTTATATGGCACGCTTCCCTGCATAATATGGGGGTGATGTTGACGTGTGACCCCACTGGCCAATGAGGCATCTACTTATTTATCTCTACCTACGCTAAAGCCTACCTTCTGCTTGATTTGATTAGCTGACATCCCAAAATGTAACATTGACAAGTTGTGCAACTCCACACCTTGCGACCAAAAAGTTAAAAATACAATACATGAGTACCTAAAAACTTGATAAGCACACAAGATAGAAGTGCATGTCAGACATCAGTCGTACCATAGGAAAACAATGATTTTGCAGGTGCTGTTTTTTCTTTCACTTAAAATGACCCAAAGCCTTCCTGCCAAAATGACTAATCTATTCTTTCATTTCTTTTGATCATATTTACCTTCCATTGGCCATAGGAATAGTGCAAATACATACAAGAAGACATATTTGTATTTGATAATAAGAAACTGCACAACCTCATAATTCTAAGAGGGAGATCGATTAGTGAATAAAACAGGACAGGCCGCCTTTGATATTAAGATAACTCGTGATTCTATTCCAAGTCACTGGTCAAAGCTAATCTTAGTGATGAAATAGTTTTTTTTGGAGGTTGTAATGGTATTGGGAGTTTCTGAGACACAACCGCAGCGCTGTCTAAAACAGATAACCAAACCACAAGCAGATATAGACCTAAACCCTGACCGAAGTGGCTTCAAGAGACAGATCCAGATATATCCAGATATACCGCAGTTAAACTGTTTACAGCGAGGCAGAGGCACACAAGAATATGAGATGTCTATGTTAAACGGCGCTGCAAGGAAAAAGTGTGTGTGTGTGTGTGTGTGTGTGTGTGTGTGTGTGTGTGTGTGTGTGTGTGTGTGTGTGTGTGTGTGTGTGTGTGTGTGTGTGTGTGTGTGTGTGTGTGTGTGTGTGTGTGTGTGTGTGTGTTTTACTTTCAGTGTGAAGTGTTCCAGAGGTGGGCTATTTCCTTACTTGATGTTGATATAAGGTTGGGTTTAAAACACACACACACACACACACACACACACACACACACACACACACACACACACACACACACACACACACACACACACACACACACAGTCACAGCTATCCTGGAATTGTTATTAAAAAAAATCTGTCTAAAAAAACGTGACTCGCCTTAGAAAAACACCTGTCCAATTAAGATCCAAGCATATCCCATTTCAAACAACTGTGTGTGTGTGTGTGTGTGTGTGTGTGTGTGTGTGTGTGTGTGTGTGTGTGTGTGTGTGTGTGTGTGTGTGTGTGTGTGTGTGTGTGTGTGTGTGTGTGTGTGTGTGTGTGTGTGTGTGCGTGCGTGCGTGCGTGCGTGCGTGCGTGCGTGCGTGCGTGCGTGTGCATACACATGTACCGGTATGTGTGTATTTGTGCTTGTCTGGGGCCATGGTCACACCAAAATGAACATGATTGGCTTTAGAAAGGCCAGGATAAATATTAGACGGGGCTTATAGTAATCTACATGCACACACTCACTCACACACACACATACACACACACACGCACGTTTGTATTACTATACTCGTGGGGACATCAACATTTATGGAGGGCGAATGTCATTTTTAAAATGTCTTGCCACTTTTAACCCAAACAATTGCCTATCTACAGGCTCACAACACATTGCGTGATGTGTTGTGAGCTTGTATATCAGCTATTTTCAGTACACAACACCAGTACACAACTAAGTATAAATCAGGCATAACTCTAACCCCATACCCTAAACCTAATTTATAAACGCCTATTCCTAATCCTAAACCCCAACCTTAATCTTTTCCTAATTGTAAGCCAACTTCCTGAACCATTTCTCTTGTAAGAACCAGGACCTCGGTCCTCACAATGTCTATTTCAGAAGTTCTAATACATAAGTTCACACTCACACATACATTCTCACAGACACCTTAACCCATTAACTCATTTTAGATTTTAACCACTTTAACCATTATTTTATACTTTGGGCTATTCATAAATAGCAGATATGCAAGCTCATAGCGTGGCACCTAGTGCTGCGCTATGAGCTTGTAGATCTGCTATTTTTGAAAAATCTTGAAAGTTTGAGCAAATCTTTGAATATATATTTTTAAGCAAACATTTGTAACTCAAAACTTTGCTCATGGGGGTCCCTGGAACAAGTACAACATATTTTACAAATGTTCGCTTCAAAAACAGAGCTTGTATATCTGCTGTTTTTGAATAGCCAAAGAAATCTAAAATGACACGGATGCTTTCCCGGTCTAAATGGGTTGAACTAAGGGCTTGATATACTTTATTTCCGGTGTGCACACCGACAATCTACAAGATCTATAAGCTCACAATTGTGAGCGTGCACACACTCACACATTCACACTCACACATTCACTCACACACACACACACACACACACACACACACACACACACACACACACACACACACACACACACACACACACACACACACACACACACACACACACTGGTGCCGTGTGTGCAGGGTGGATGTGAAATGAAACGGCGTGAAACTGGAAACATGCCCCTGGGATTTGTGAACAGACAGAAAAATAGAGAGAGGGATTGAAGGAGAGAGTTGGAATGATGGAGAGATAGAGAATTAGCGAAGAAGAGAGAGAGAGAAGGCGAGTTAGGGGAGCAGTAAGGGAGTGTGTGTGTGTGGGGGGGGGGGGGTGACTAGACGGAGACAAGGGGGCCAATTCATGGGCCCCGGGGGGTCCCTAAAGCCTGGATGATCCATGGGATTCTAGCATGCTCCAGACTTTTGTCAAACACACATGCTTACATTCTCTACACTGTGTAAAAACTGACCCTTAGCGGTCTATTTTTACACCTTCAGACTTTAATTAACACTCCAGTTTTTGCTGCTCACAGTTCCCAGTAAAATCCTCTGTGTCCATTTATCTCTGGAAGTGTATACATTTTGTACTGTTTCATTGTTACCAATGGCTAAATTAACACTGATGATTTTACTGTGTACACATAATTGGGAATATGAATTTGTACATAATATACAGTATTATATAACTTACAATTTTGGAACTTTCTTCCTGCTGTAATGCATAGTTTTTGATATTGTTGCTATCTCAGCAGAGCCACTAACATCAGCAAGGACTCCACACACTCCAGCAGTGGTGGAAAAAGTACTCAAATGTGTTACTTTTTTGTAAAAGTATCAATACTGCAACGTAGAAATACTCTGTTACAAATAAACTTCCGGAACTCAACATTTCCTTGAGTAAAAGTACAAAAGTATTGGTATCAAAATATACTTAAATTACCAAAAGTAAAAGTACTCAAATGTTTGAAAATAGCAGCATTGTGAGGTTGAAGATCGGCTATTTTCAAATAGCCTATGTATAAAATATGGCTAAAGTGGTTAATGTATGTATGCCTCTGAGATGTAGTGGAGTAGAAGTAAAAGTATTGAAAATTGTAAATACTGAAGAAAGTAAAAACACATCAAAATTATACTTAAGTACAGTACTTGAGTAAATGTTACTTTACACCATTGCACCCTAGTCACCACTTTTTTGAACTGCTGCCCTCTGACCGGTGTTACAGGTCCATTCAAAAGGAATTGTTATCCATCCATGTTGGTTTGCTGGTGCAGGACAAAACATAAACATATGAGAATGAAAGAAGTCCACACGGGCAGTCGCTGCTATCAATCCATTTTAATGTGCAAACTAGTACAACGTGACAATAACGGGATTCTGATGTTTTAGTACTGAATGCATGTGTAAGCAGAATTGTGTTTAGCTCTAAGCTGTAAGCTTTGTTTTCGTTATCCTTTTGATTACGGTGGGTCAGATGTATGTTACATTATGTTTTTATTTCATGATCAGTAAAGATATCAATCAATCAATCTCTCTTAGTAGAGGAACACTGTTACCTACCTTTCTTCTGTTTTGCTGAGCAGAGGGTGGAAAGCAACTTGTGAGCTAACACCTGGTCTCTGCATGTCTTGAACCTCAGGCGTTGTGGAACCAATCGCAGAGGTGACTGGAGATGTGGAGGAACCACAGGAAGTAGCCATGTTCCTCAAGAAGAAACAGACCTCCAAGAAAGTAAAGAAAGGTAGGACCACCATGCCTTTTCCAATTCTCTTCTCTTCTCTCGTCTGTCTCTCTTATTTTATTTTCTGTGTCTAATCCCTCTATTTCCTTTCATATGTACAGTATGTAACACTTTGATAGATGCTCATGTCATGGCATTCATAGGACCAGTGTGCATTGGATCTCGGTCACCCTCAAAACACAAGTTGTTTGATGGTTTTGTATCAGGCATGGCTGCCTTTGCTATCTTACTACACTCCTACTGTATGTCTCTCTCTCTCTTTCTCTCTTTCTCTCTCTCTCTCTCTCTCTCTCTCTCTCTCTCTCTCTCTCTCTCTCTTCATCCTTCTCTCTCTCTCGCTCAGCCTCCATCTGGTTCTACTCTCTAGTCAGTTTTTTTATCCTATGAGTTAAAGATACACTGCAGAATTCCGATGCTCTCGATACAGGAGACATGGTTGTTTTACTTCCCTGTCTTTCACTCTTCTAGCTGTTCTTGTGCTCTTACTCTATTCTTTCTTTTGTTGTTTGTTTCTTTGTTCCTCTCATTTCTCTACTTGATTCCCACCTTTCTCCCTTGTTGAGTTCTCTCTCTCTCTCTCTCTCTCTCTCTCTCTCTCTCTCTCTCTCTCTCTCTCTCTCTCTCTCTCTCTCTCTCTCTCACTCTGTTTATTTTTCCTCTGTTTGATTTCCAAACCTAATTTGTCTTAATCCATTTAATCAGAAATACAAGTGGGCTTTGAGTGTGTGTGTGTGTGTGTGTGTGTGTGTGTGTGTGTGTGTGTGTGTGTGTGTGTGTGTGTGTGTGTGTCTCTCTCTCTCTCTCTCTCTCTCTCTCTCTCTCTCTCTCTCTCTCTCTCTCTCTCTCTCTCTCTCTCTCTCTCACACACACACACACACACACACACACACACACACACACACACACACACACACACACACACACACACACACACACACACACACACACACACACACACACACACACACACACACACACACACAAACCATTCCCCACTCATAAAGAGGCTTCTGGTTTGCATTGGGGTCAAATCCATGTTTTATGACAGTTTGTCTTTCCTAAACCGAGTCGGATGGATTTGCTTTGATGGGCTATGCCATTGTTAGTGGTGTGTGTGCGTGCGTTTGTGTGTGTGTATGTATATAAGCGTGTATGCAGGCGTGTGTGGTTAATCCACCCAGGCGTCACAGCTAATGAGGAGAGGAGGTGTGGGAGACGCAGACAGGCGACGTGCGGGGATCATTACACACACACACACACACACACACACACACACACACACACACACACACACACACACACACACACACACACACACACACACACACACACACTACATAAATACATACACTGTACTTACACACATATGCCAGCCCACACATCATTGAGCATGGTCCTTTGAGAGAGCGGTGCATTCAGATCAAACAGGGCTGAGTACAGTGAGCCATGTGGTCCCATGAGGACCAGCAGACTAATTAAACTGAACAGTGCTTCATTACCAAGGGAAAGTGTCAGGGAGACAAACAAACAAACAGTGGAAGGTTTTTTCCTCGTTGTCAGGCCCAATGAGAGACAGCAACACACACACACACACACACACACACACACACACACACACACACACACACACACACACACACACACACACACACACACACACACACACACACACACGCTAACTAAGTACATTTACTCAAGTACTGTACTTAAGTACACTTTTGAGGATTTTTTTACCCATTTTCAATACTTTTACTTATACTTCATTTCATGTCAGAGACAAATATTGTACTTTTACTCCACTACCATTATTTGACAGCTTTAGTTACTTTGCAGACTTATATTATTATTACAAAGCACGCATGATCCACTTCAGCCCTATATACATTTTGGCCATTTGAAAATAGCCGATCTACAAGTTCACAATGCGTCGCGATGCGACACATTGTGAGCTTCTATTTTCAAAAGATTTGTATACATGTTGAACTTAGCATATTGAGTACTTTTACTTTTGGTACTTTAAGTATATTTTGATGCCAATGCTTTTGTACTTTTACTCAAGTAAATGTTGATTACCGGACTTGTAACGTGTAGTGTTTCTACACTGCAGTATTGATACTTTTACTGAAGTAAAAGATGTGAGTTATTTTTCCAACACTCTCACACACACACACACACACACACACACACACACACACACACACACACACACACACACACACACACACACACACAGACATAAGACTAGTGTTACACATATTGACTCAGTACCTGTGGGCCTGCAGTTCACCCACGGGAGCCAGGAGCTGTTCAGGTGAGGGAAAATACGTAACGCCCTCATATTTGGACAGGTTAAATAGAGCTTATAAAGTAGATAAAGTAACGTGAACTAAATTATATATGTACTGTAACTCATGGTACTGTTTGTAAGCCATGGCACAGTATGAAAGCCACGGTACTATATAGCCCATTGTACCGTATGAAAGCCATGGTATCTTATTTAACCCATGGTACCGTATGTAACCTATGGTACTGTATATAACATGGTAGTTTATGTAACCCATGGTCCTGTATATAACTATGGTAGTTTATGTAACTCAGTCGGGTTGAGGTCCTTCATGAAGACTGCAGTGTGTTGATCCATGCAGTGTGCTGGCCTGCATCTGTGTTCCATCAGGGTTATTCTGCTTACCTTTATGTGAGTGGATGTGTGACACCACAGCTCATGATTCACTCATCCCTACTGGAGATATCTTGCTTTGCTTTGCTGGACAGTTTGGAATCATGACTTGCTGGAAAATGGCGCGCGCGTGCGTGTGTGTGTGTGTGTGTGTGTGTGTGTGTGTGTGTGTGTGTGAGTGACTGAGAGAGTGTTATCCTTCTCTGCATGTATGTATGTCTCTGCCCTGAACCTGTCCTGTTCTGGGGCCTTGAAAACCCACTTAAGCTTTGACGTTGTTTAATTGATATATACTGTACCGCACATAAGGTATGTGCATGCGACGCACACGCATGCGTCCGGCACGCACACACGCATGCATGTATGGACACTCACACACACATACTGTACACACACACACACACACACACACACACACACACACACACACACACACACACACACACACACACACACACACGCACACGTCTCAAGAAAAACAAAATCAAGAAAGCAAAAGGGAAAATTATCCCTAATTAGTTATATTTGTCATGGAAACATACAAAGTAATGCTGTGGTCCTTGAAACACACACATAGAGAGAGAGGGGGGGGTATGAGGGAGGAGTGGAAAAGGAACAGAGAGGGAGAGGTGGTACTGTGTCCATACATGTCCCCTATAGCCACCACACCTCCTCATCACAGAGAGAGAGAGAGAGAGAGAGAGAGAGAGAGAGAGAGAGAGAGAGAGAGAGAGAAGAGAGAGAGAGAGAGAGAGAGAGAGAGAGAGAGAGAGAGAGAGAGAGAGAGAGAGAGAGAGAGAGAGAGAGAGAGAGGAGAGAGAGAGAGACAGAGAGAGAGAGAGGAATAGGGGGGTTATGGTACAGGCTGTGTGTGCTTGTGGATATGAAACAGTGTTAAATTACAAGGCCTAAAATTGGGCCTTATAGTACAAAATAGTACAGACAAATCTATGTGTACTGTTTACACACACACACACACACACACACACACACACACACACACACACACACACACACACACACACACGCGTACCTTGTTTCAGACTTAGAAGTAATTAGGCCCCATGCCAGAACACACACACACACACACACAGACACCTTCTCAGGTTATACGGTGGCCGGAAACCACACATCGTAGACTTTAAAGGCATCAAACAGTGTCTCTGATACAAGCAGACAGAGAGAGAAGAGTGAAAGAGGAAGAGAGAACTCATCCACTCACCTGCCCCCCCCCCTCCTCTCTTTTCCTCTCCTTTCCTCTCCTCTGACGGCCGGCTTGAAAAGGGGGGGATGAAAGAGAGATGAAAGGGAGAGTGTCTTCCTTCTCTTCTTTTCTGGCGCTGCGTTTTGTTGTTGTTCCTCCTCTCCACGGCCCACCTGAGATCACAGAGACGCCACCCCTAACACACACACACACACACACACACACACACACACACACACACACACACACACACACACACACACACACACACACACACACACACACACACACACACACACACACACACACACACACACATACACGCCATATGCATACACAGACGTACTCTAGGTATGCAGCACACAATTGCTTGCTTGTGCACACGCCTCTGCTTCAAATGCTTTGATATTTATTATATAAACTACGGCTGCATATCTATGGATCTGGTGATAATCTATCGTTTTGCTTTATATTATGAGCTCAGGTACTCACAATTACTAATAGTCTCAATTGATTAGATTGAGGCATGATCTTCAAGCTGTAGTTGTTGCATCTTATGAAAAGTTTGCGTATTTGTAATTGCAGGGGGACATTGTGTATCATATTTTTCAGAGGTATATGCTAGTCTCTCAACCAGTTTGGTCTGTGTAGCTTATGAAAGGTGGCATCCTATAGGTGCAAATCCAGCTCAGCAATATATAAATGTATACTCCATCGAACAACAGAGTTGCGTGCTGAAAATAGCAGATCTACAGACATGCAGCGTGACACGTTGTGAACTTGTAGATCAGTATTTTGTATATACCTCTGTTGTATGACAGGAATATAAGTATATATATTTATAGATTGTCACCTGTGCATTTGGCAATTTTCTAACAGGGAGGGAGTTGGCTGAGAACAGGGCAGGTGCTACTGGCAGCCTCACCCTTGTTCTGTGATCCATCGAAGGTCATTATTTTCCATGTGTTTTGATCCCTTTGCACCCGCATAAACTTCAGTGTCTTCTCTGCAGTGAATTCTACCACACCATCTGAACAGTCACCGTGTTCCATGTCCTGTTTTCTTGTTGAGTTTCTTCTGCAGCAAAAAAAAAATAGATTTTTAATAAATACATTTGATTTTAAAATCAAGGACATTTCCACTTTTTTGCTGTGTCAAAAATATACTGAACCATGACCCTACTGTGTTGTAGTGCCTGACCACTGAACTTTTACACCCCTTATACGTGTGTGTGTGTGTGTGTGTGTGTGTGTGTGTGTGTGTGTGTGTGTGTGTGTGTGTGTGTGTGTGTGTGTGTGTGTGTGTGTGTGTGTGTGTGTGTGTGTGTGTGTGTGTGTGTGTGTGTGTGTGTGTGTGTGTGTATACATGCACTTAGCATAATGCATAAAACCGTTCCGCAGGATTGATTTAATTCAAATGTTTCCAGTCTGTCCCTCAGTCTGTTCCACGTGTCGGCTCCCTTATTTCCATATGAAGCAACAGGAACAGATGTTGACGTCTGAACACTTTCCACTGGTGGACAGGTACTGTCAGAAAGGAGTACATTGAACCAGGAGACGGCCACATGGTCCACCGCACAGCAGTGTGTAAATGCCATTAGCATATGTCCCGTCCTCACTCTTTAACTTATTACACATGTACAGTCACATGTTGTTCCTCCTGGTGGTGAGTGGATTGATCGTGATGCCAGAAGGGACTCACACGAAAAAAGATTATTCCAACACATGACTTTGGAGCACTTATTTATTTCATTTTATTTTTTTGTTTAATAGTATATGACTTCCTTTTTCTCAATTCAGCCACTTACAGTAGTTCACTTGGACGGTATTGTAGATTGACTGGCATGTACTGTAGGTATATTGACAGACACACTGAGAATCAGTCAATCCCCGGGCTGTCAGCATCATGATTTAAAAGCCTAGTTCAGACCAAAGATTTGTGATGAGACAAAATCATTTTAAGCCTGATTTAAACTTCATCACACGACGTTGTCGTAAATTAAGCATTAGAACGCTGCAGAGAAACATTGCAGCAGTCTGAATTAGCCGTTAGGCGGAGGATATAGTGCAAAGCATGCAGCAGCGAAGCCATGAATAAAAGGTCTGATGAGTGTGTTGAGAGGCCTGACTTTGAGGCCGGGGGAGTGATGGGGGTTGTACAAACATGGTTGTAACACATGATGCGGAAGTGTTTTCTTTACTCCCTGTATACACCAGGATGATGTCTCTGTCAGATTAAAACTCTAATGACCAGAGCAGAGGCAGTTAGTGATCGTCTTACTGTCAACGACGAGGCCTGGGATTCTCATAGAGCTGCATGCGTATAGGTTACACACACACACACACACACACACACACACACACACACACACACACACACACACACACACACACACACACACACACACACACACACACACACACACACACACACAGCAGGCAGGTTTCCTCATCCTCAACACTGTTCTCTCAGGTCGTGGCCAGAGCTTCTGACCCATAGATCTCTGTTCTGCATCTTTGTGTGTGTGTGGGGGTGTGTGGATGTAGGCCTGGATGTTCAAACAAGGGTCCATTTTCTGTCTGTGTTTTTATTAATGGGGGTGAACCGGGAATACAGAGACCTTCAGGGAAAGAGGCCCCTATCTAACACACACACACACACACACACACACACACACACACACACACACACACACACACACACACACACACACACACACACACGTATGCACACACAACTCTGCACATCTGCACTTAAACATACATAAAAAGAAATGTACACACATACAAGACAGGCAGACACACACACACACACACACACACACACACACACACACACACACACACACACACACACACACACACACACACACACACACACACACACACACACACACACACACACAATTTCACTCACTCACTCACTCACTCACTCCAACTCTTTTCCCTTTGTCCAGGCTTGGTTTTCATATTTTACTTTCCATCTGCAAACGCACTTACTGTCAGCGACTGCATGTGTGTCCATGTATGCATATGAAGGATCGGGAGGTGTGTGTCGCTGTGTTTATGTGTTAACAGTGTTTACTGTGTGTGAAGTGAGAAATGTGACCCCAGGAGGTTGTTGCTTCAAGCGCTGGTTGGGAGAAGAGTAAAGCTGGTGTGTGCGCGTGTGTGAATCTGGGACAGTACACTGGTTTCTTTCTTAAACTCATTCTGTTTCTCTCCTGCCTTGAAATGCATATACAGGCTGTTCCTAACAGTAGTCTCATGATGAACTGACTCCCCATATGACCCACGTCCATAAACACGGCCCTTTGGCTGTGACTGTTTGCTTGATTAACATCACCTGTGTTTTAATATCTGTCCGTTTTGCCTACTAAGGTGGATATCTATGTGATGATGTCATGGAATTCAATGAATTCTTAAGAGCAGTGTTGATGTACCACAAGGTACTGTACGTTGTTTATTCTGCCCTAAACAAAAACCTGGATTTTATTTCCAACTTAACCACTATTCTTAGTAAATCAGACCTGAGTTGCAACCGTACTTGAACCGTTCCATTTACACCAAGTCTCTTTGCCAAAAATAGCCAAACAAGCTCACAAAACAAGATCTGCCATTATTGGCTAATGTTCCTCTTGGAGTAGGGATACTGGGGTTCGAGTGGTTAAATGCACCATGCTGTGATCCTACAGTATACTTCCACTTTATGGCATTGTTTAGGGTTAGGGTTAGGGTTAGGCTTAGTGCATGTTTTGCTCACTATTTGTTTCTGCTTTTGGTATACCAAAAGTGTGCTAGTGAGGGTCCTGGACATAATCTGGTAACAACACACTTTCAGGTGATAGGGTTGCATGCAGGCTTCTGTGTGCTTCTGTCCTACACAAACAAGTACCGTAGTGCTGTGTTTGAGACAAAATTAAGACTCAGACCAGAATCATTTGAA
Source organism: Gymnoscopelus microlampas (assembly GCF_963454915.1). Classification (NCBI taxonomy): domain Eukaryota; kingdom Metazoa; phylum Chordata; class Actinopteri; order Myctophiformes; family Myctophidae; genus Gymnoscopelus; species Gymnoscopelus microlampas. The sequence continues at coordinate 26,042,039 of NC_139940.1, read as the reverse complement.
TTCCAATCAATTCCATGATCAGTAAAATTTCACAAATCTGGTATATAACTTGGTGTGCATTATCATGCTCATACCAACCAAACTAAAGCTGTATTGTTGGCAACCTTGAATAAACATGTTACAGTTTGTTTATACTACACAGTTACAGTTGTTCTGGTTAGATGTAGTTAAATATGAGCATTGATTTAGATAAGTGATTAGTCTGTTGACTGGGAATATAATTGAGGCACGTGTCCCAATATCCAATATTAGCGAACACCTGCCAGCCAATCACAAACAAGTGTTTTCCGTGACCATGGTCGGGCTAGTAGGCTACTGTGATATGAACTACTATCTCCCACGGCTAAAGAACCACAGGACTAATCAGGAACATCACATCTACTGTATTAACACAGTTTGGTGCTGTTCTTCACTATATTATTACTGTTATGGTGGTACTGATGGTATAAATGTACATACATTCAATGTCAAAGCACTGACAAATGAATGTCTCCCATTCCTTGTCCACATAAGCTGTTCCTGGATGTTATCTCTAACAGTCATTACATCATGACAAATGTTTTGGCTTCTGTGATTCTCTCCCTGGATGTGATGTATTCTCGATCACAAATTCCAAACGGTGTCAACATCATTGGAATGACGTGGAATCAGTTTGAAAATTGATGTTTCTGTTCAGTCTGGTCAAGTTCCTTCTTGTTGATGAGCCAGTTTTTAGTGCCTTGGCCTCGTCGTGGGCGATGGAGTTGATATTCGCTGTGGTTTGTTTGGTCAACGTGCAGTTGTTTCCAACCCCCCCTCTCTAAGTCTTGGCATCTGAAAGTTTCCATCTCCAGTCTGTGCCTGGATAACATGGGCTAAGAACCGTACAAGTAAAACACGGAGGTATTCTCTTCTCCCATTTCCTTTTAACAACTGTGACCTGAAATACTGAGTGGTTTTGATTTCTGTGCCCATATAGCTTGCCAACAACATTTTTAGGTAGCAACATGTGTGCTTCTAACTCCAAAGCAAACTCTCTCTAACAACATCCCCGCCACATAGCTATCATTGCCATCCCCTGAGGTATTTGTTGGCTCTGGTTGCCTTGTACGTTGTTCTGATGAGATGCATTGCGGTGTAATGTGCATGTAATATCCCGCTAATGTCTCAGTGGTATCTGATGGGTTATTTTTAGCCAGGAGCTCATACTAATGATGATTAACACCAGTGATAAGGGCAATGTTCCATAAATGCTGGGCCTGGTTGCCCAGATAAGAAGACTATAGGGACTATGGTTGAACGTCATTGTAGTTGTGAGAGAATATTGGGGGATTTCAAAAGGACTGTGTCCAAAGTTTAGCTTAGGCCTTTATGAGATGAATGGAATACTGTTGAGTTGATGGATGGAAGTAATCTTTTTTATTATTTATTTTTAGATAACTTTTATGGACACAGTGTTAAGGTGTTATTTTTAGACCTCTTTTGCTTTGTGTCATCAGTCGTCTCATACTACAATGTGAAGATAGACAAGTTTACTTAGCGGCCCGAACATCTAGAGTTCGGGGCCGCTATGCGGCCCTCATACCTACATGGCACCGCCGATCCAACCAATATGTCAGAGTCATAGTGTTGGGGGCTTTGTCAGAGTACCCGTTGTACCTGTCTGTCTGTGTCCCTTTTGTACCCATATATGGAGATGTCTGCTTCTGTCTGTCTACCTGTGTCCCTTTTATGCCCATATAGAGATCTCTGTATCTGCCAGTGCTTGTCCCTTTTATGCCCATATATGTAGATCCCTGATGTCATCAGTATTATGCCCATATTTTGGAATGCCCATATGTGCATATTAGTTGGATCAGCGGTTCTGGACAACTGGATATCTGAACTACTAGACGGCACTGCACTCTCTTGATTCCTTGTCGCTGCACGTGCCGAGTTTGAAGTCGGTTGGTCCCATATATGCATATGACCATATATGGGCAGAGGAGTCAGATCTGTGGCTCTGGACAGCCGTATCTCTGTATCTGTCAGTCCTTGTCCCTTCTATGCCCATATATGGAGATCGCTGATGTCATCAGTATAAATGGTAAATGGTGCATTTATATAGCGCTTCTATCCGAAGCGCTTTACATTGATTGTGCCATTAACCCATTCACACACACATTCATACACCGATGGCGGAGGAAACCATGCAAGGCACCAACCTGCTCATCGGGAGCAATTAGGGGTTCAGTGTCTTGCTCAAGGACACTTCGACACTAACTCTAGGGGAGCGCCCCAGCCCGGGATCGAACTGGGAACCTTGCGGTTTTCCAGTTCACTCTACCTGGCCACTCTAACCCTGAGCCACTGCCGCCCCTATATGCCCATATATGCGCATGCCCCCTTTAGTGCCAATACTGTATATGTAGCTGACAGATTTTTTTGCGCCTGATGCCATGACATCGTCATAATGATGTTACAATGAGTCATCAGGGTTTGCACAATGATGTCACAATGAGTCATAGTGACGTGGCCGTGGGTTGTTTATGGTTATGTTGTCATAGTGACTTGGCCGTGGTTTGTTTATGGTTACGTTTAGTCATAGTGACATGGACGTGGTTTGTTTATGGTTATGTTGTCATAGTGACGTGGCTGTGGTTTGTTTATGGTTATATCAGAGTGAAGTGGCCGTGGTCCGTCCATCCGCCCGCCCGCCCGCCGGCCGGCCCTCCCATTAGCCAATTGTAATATAGGATTAACAAGAAATCCATCTTGGAAACACATCGATAATCAAAGTCATATGTTCGATTTCATGCTATTTGTGTGTTTTTTTGACTCTTGAGTTGTCTGCAAAGTCTTTAAACTTACAACAATAAGCAGCAGTAATCACACAGTAAAATACGGGTCCACAGAGGATTTTACTGTGAATTCAACTCCCAGCAATTCACACTGGCAAAATAAAAATAATATATTTTGCTGATAAATATTGCTGTATCTGGTAACCTAATCTATGATGCTAGCCATATGAGCTGATATCCATCACTGAGTGCTCCCATTCTGTACCGAAGAGCTAATTGGCTAGTAACTACAACAATGGAAATGGATCTGGAAAGATTTGGGATTTACAAATCCCAGCAACAAGCAGGCAAAAGTGATTGTGATGCCTTGCATTCAACATAGGAACCTTCACGCTGTGTATCACAATCCAGATGACTCGTCTACTTTCTCCTAAACATTCTCCTAAACATTATTATTATTAAATTGTTTTTATTGATTTTTTACACCAACAGTAAATACATACATACATACATACATCACAGGACGGAACATAAACCATACATTAACAATACCTTAAGTAAACAGACATTAATGCAAAAATAAACTCAAAATAAATTTACAAATAAATAAAGATAAAAATAAAAACACGTCGTTCTCATACAGATTGTCACTTGCCATACAAGAGTTGTCAAATTATTAATTCACCGTCCTATACCCAAAGTGTCCCCAGCCGGGATCCGGATTTTTATTTGTTTCCAAAAAAAGCCTATTTGGGAGTTCATAAAATCAACAAACTCTTCATTAGAATGGCTGTACCGCGGAACTTGGCATTGAATTTGGAATGGAAGACCTGAGCGAAGCCACCCCTCTTCAGCATATTATGATTCTTATTAAGCAAATGTGTTTCAGTCAAAAAGGGCTATAACCGTTTGCAACTTTGATAGATGTGCAGATATTTTACTGCGTTTCACTGGATGGTTAATCCCTCTGGCGTTCCAAGTCGTAAATTTTGTAATTGCCCCCCCAATTTTGATAGGATTAGGTACAGCCATAGCTTGGTAAAGAGCATAATAAAATTACCTCCTGGGCAAAGACAACTCAAGCACAGGACCCCTTAGAGGACAGTAACTCTCAGCAAGAACAATGCTTCATTAAAGATATGAACGATAAACATAAGGAAAACAACAAAACAACCACAAAACACGAAACATCGCAAAAACCCCTTTGCCGGCCCCTCCCCAAATGAGAGACTGCATAGACCCCTCCTGGTCTTTCCTCAACTAACAAAACATATTCAAAGCTTACCATGTGGGGCTGAGCCCCACCAGAACCATGCAATATTAAAACAAAAAAAAAACACAAACCAGTCTAACCACAATCAATTATTGACTTCTATAGTGAACTGAAAACACTTTTTGTTCAAATTCAACCACTGAATTACCAGCAGCCTGACGTGCATGTTATTGCATATATATACATATATATATATTTATTTATTTTTCCCCAAAAAAATACTGAATACTCCAGCAGGGGGCGCTCCAGTGGTGTCTGAGACGCCCCCTTGACAAGAGTCTCTTTGGCCTGACCCCCGACGCCAAAGCAAATTATCTAAATAAATGAATACCCCAGCAGAGGGCACTACCAACTCCGTGGGTGCCCTCTTGCAAAGACTCTCTTCAGCCTGACCCCGGAAGTCAAAGGTGTAAGGAAACGTCCTTCAAAATAAAACGCAACGACAACATACATACATACTTATGGGCTGACAGCGTCCATACAGGATGAGCACCACCAGCCTCATTCACAGCACGTCATATTATTCCGATGTTTACTTTACATCCCACAAGACAAACGACACTGTCGTGTAACAACAGAGCATAGAAATAAAAACAAAAACTGGGGCATGAAAATACCTCTCTTTTTCTTTTAGCAGCTACTGAACAGTATTTAAAATTAAAGCAGCACCCCCTCATTAGCGTCGCTCCCTGTGTAATAACAGCAGAGCGTAAAAGCAGAGATAAAATAGAAATTGGTGCGTGAAAAAAAACTATTTGTTAGCAGCTACTGAAAGTTAATTAAATAATAAAACACCCCCTTGTTAGCGTCACTTTCACTGTATAATTTCCGTGAAATCTCTAACCCAGCCCAGAAAATACAACATCAAACAACACGGATACAAAGCACAGCGGACAAGAGTCACCGTAGCGTTTAGCGAAAATCTCGCCAGCTCTCAATTGGACACAAAGAGCAAATGTAAAACAAAATAGATAAAGTGCGCACCCAAATGCCTCTTGCTGGCGTTCATTCCCAAAAATAGAAAGTAAAACAAGCATATAAATACACACCTTTAGCTGCCGGGGAGAAAAGATAAAAAAAATAAAATAAAGAGTGTCCATGGAGCTTAAGTCCTTCTGTACCGTCCGCTGAGCATAAAATCCATTGGGCTTTTTTGAAAAAGAAAGAGACGCTAAATCATCGTAACAAAATAACCATTATTCCTCGTCCCGTCGTCACTCCGTCTCCTTGGGATTCAGATTCTTCTGTATATATTCCTTCGCCTTTTCAGGATCCTTGAAATTGAATTCGCCTTCCTTTGTTGTTATTTTTAATTCAGCAGGATACCACAGGCCAAAGCGGACCCCTTCACAGGACCTGAGCAGGCCCCGTACCTCGTTGAATTTAGCCCGCTGCTTGGCCACCTCCTGCGTAAAATCTTGGTGCACTCGGATTGCGTCGCCGTCGGCGGTGGTCACTTGATTCCCCTGTCTGGCTAGTTTCAAGATTTCCTCTTTCTCTTGGAAGTAGTGGCACCTGACGACGAACGCTCTCGGTGTACCGCGGTCTCCATCATTCGACTTCTTGCGTAACGTACGATGGGCAATATCCAAGGTGGGTAGCTTGGAGAGGCCAAACGCGTCCTTCAGGCACTGGGATACAAAATCAGTCATTCGCTTGCCGTCTTCTCTACCTTCTTTGACCCCTGTGACCCTCAAATTAAAACGGCGCCCCCTGGATTCTGCCTCCTCGGCCCGGGCTTTCTGGGTTGCCAGCTCTTTCAGAACCACGACCAACTCTCGCTCCAGTGCAGTGATCCTATCGGACTGGTCGTTAACGGCAGTTTCCAGACCTGCGAAACGTGTCTCCAAGGCCACAAACTTAGCGTTGGCGTTATCGTTAGCCTGTTTAATTTCCGCCCTGAGATTATCAACCTGGGTCTTGATCTCGACCGACTGGGCCGCCCCCTTGTCGAGCAATTCCGTCCTCAGCTTAGCGATAGCCTGGAGGATAGCCTCCATGCCACCAGTCGGTGTAGCATTAGCCTCTGAGCTAGCTTTGGTCGGTGTAGCATTAGCATCCGAGCTAGCCACAGTCGGTGTATCATTAGCATTCGAGCTAGCTCTAGCCGGTGTAGCCTTAGCACTGGAGCCGGCTTTAGGATATTTAGGCATCGTAGGCTGCGGTTTTTACAACGAAGGCAAAACAAAAAGATCTCAATGTCTCTGTTGAGTGTTCTCACACACTTTGTGGTAGATTTGTGGTCAAACTGGTAAAATATTTACAAAATGCACAATACTGGCACGGAGCTCAACCAAAACGCGTGCTCACATGGCGCTGCCCCGGAAGTTCTCCAAGGAGCACATTCTCCTAAACATAAATAAATCAAACTGAACCACACACTGTTCACTTTAACTTACTGAATCAATCAGATTTTAGTGATGAAAATCCATAGTAATGCTTTAGAGATATGCAGAGTACAAAACACCAGGATTTTCATGGTTAAGCTTCAAAAATATTTGAACCACCACACAAAAAAAACATGATTTTTGGAAGTTAGTGAGGGTATTGTTAGGGTTTAATGTGTGTTGTGTTGACATTGTCTGCTTAGTATATACAAGAAGTAATGAATAGATTTCATAACAGGACAAAACGTGACAAAACTGGTGTATTACATGCTTTGTCACAACCACAGATCCCAATCAGTGTCCCCAAAAGCAGATCAGCGTTTTATTTCCTGTTACGTTGTCCTCTTGTATGTATTACATTAGTTCTGGCATTTATCTCACTACTCCCCTCCACTACAACTCAGCACGCTACCATAGCGAATCAAAAAACGGATGCCATTTACCCATTAGCATTCTCCAAATGTCTGCAACCAGGGAAAGAACATGGAAAAGGCAAAGACAGAAGGATGAAGACAAATTGAAAGAGAGAAACGGAGAGAGAGAGGGAGACCAGGCATAATCTGTTCTGTCTTTGATAACCATCAACAGACCGGTAAAGTCTTTGGGAATCATAGAGTAGATGTGTGGTGCATGTGCACATATCAGTGTGTTTCCCTTCAAGCCATGTAGCATGTGGAAAGGAGACAGCGTCTGTGTGGTAATGTCCGCTCAAGCTCTTGTTGTCTGGGCCAAGCTTCCAGACGAAATGAATGGCCTTCCTCTGGGTATGGTTAGGATGTAGGGACTTCCAGAGGTAGAAACCTACCGGACTTCAAACACCTTGCTGCTTAACTCATTAAGACAACACCAACTAAAGTAGGGCAGCTATCAACCAATTTAATGCATGTTCTGAGAGTCAACAGTTTGATCGAAATGTTTCAGTATTATCAGAGCTAGTGGTCAGAAAATGAACTAGAAATGCCGTCAGAAAGATGTCACACCCACGTCACAAACTGTGTAAGTATACAATATGAGGCCCTGGTCTCAATAGAACAGGGGGTCTCAAACTGGGGACCCCCAGGGTTCCTTGGGGGGGGTTCCAAGGGTTCCCCAGCAAAATGAGGTGCAGTTTAGGCACTTTAACTTTATTTTAATGCTTAAGCTATTTGAAAATAGTCGATCTACAAGCTCACAACTCATCACGTGTTGTGAGCTTGTAGAAATGCTATTTTCAAAGCATTTTGAAAAAGGTTTGAATATTTTTTTAATTGTTTAACACAAATCTTCTGTTATGGGGTCCCATGGGACAAAATATTTTCAGATGAGAATCCACGGCCCAAAACATGTTTTGGGCCTTGGCATGAATATGTCATACGGGAACCACTGCACTAGAAGACAACAGATACAGAGAACGCTCAGTGACTGATTTTAAAGGTATCAGTCAGCTTTATCTGTGTCTTTTTCAAATCACATTCCTCACATATATCCTGCTACTGCCAGTGCCACCCTGTGGCTCTCCGCTTGCAGCCAATAACAAACCACTCCAGTGACCCATATATAAGCCTGACCCTGCAAACAGTGTTGCAGGTCCTGGGTCCTAGCTCAAGTCATCTGTCAAGTTTGATGCAAATCCAATCAAAGCTGTCAGAGATATAGCTGTGACAGCCAAACAAATGGACAATTACATTACATTAGGGGTGTGGGTGTAATAGACTACTGTACAGTACACAACATGTTGCTAGTGGTTTAGTTGATAGCTAGCTGTTAGAAAAATGCATTGAAATACCATGGTAATTATCAGCAAGGATAAAATATTCAAAAAAGTGTAATGGCTTTGTGATAAAGATTATGGTTAAGCATATACTTATGTGGCGAGGATAATGCAATCAATCACTATGTTACTTAATGCATCCTAATGTAATTTCCGAGAATCGAACCCGGGGTCTCCCGCGTGGAAAGCCAACATCTTAACCACTAGCCTAAAGGGGAATTCCCCCTTGGCCGAGGGAGATATCAGGCTTATGGTCATCAGGCAGAGGCTCTGAGTCACTACTGCTACACTAACATTATGACACCTTGTGGTTGAAGCCATTATTCTAGTTGGTGGTTTGACTCGTCTGCTTGAAAATGTTGCAGAAAACATAACTGAGCTTGAGAGGCACTTGCATCATGGTGTTGATTCACCATTGGCTTGTTTCATGTTCAGACATTGAAGTCAGCCGGATGTTCAAAAAGATCACCGATTGTGTGTATGAAGGTGTCAGAGCCTACTGTACATTTTGGGAATGGTGTATTGTTTAGAATACATGCCTCCACTTAAGGATCTATGTACAGTAAGTCACACACACTTCCCTAGTTTCTCCTACTGTGTCACTCTCACCTATTGACACACACCTCACAACTAGATGCGTCGATTCTCTCTCTCTCTCTCTCTCTCTCTCTCTCTCTCTCTCTCTCTCTCTCTCTCTCTCTCTCTCTCTCTCTCTCTCTCTCTCTCTCTCTCTCTCTCTCTCTCTCACACACACACACACACTCCCTCTCTCTCTCTCTCACACTCACACAACACACACACACACACACACACACACACACACACACACACACACACACACACACACTCTCCCTCCCTCCCTCTCTCACTCTCCCCTCAGCAGGGTTCCATGTGCTCAGAGTATCCTTTTCCTAACCAAAACAAGCCTGCTCCTAGCCATGCATACACACACACACATACAGTGCATATAGACAGCCAGACAGATCCTGGGTCTGCTGTATTTGTGGGGCGACCAGTGGGTAGTTTTGCTCTGTAATAAAAGCTGCTGCTCGCATTTGACAGGCACCCCCTTCCTCTTCCTCCTTCTTCTCCTCCTCCCTCCCTTAGCCAAACCAAGTCGCCCCCACCCTCCCCCTTTTTAACAAGAGACCTTTAATTTTGCGAGAAGGAAGCAATGAATTGTAAAGTATACTTTTCCAGAGGCGGCCCGTTAAGTGCAGCTCCAGTGTACGCCCCGCGCTCGCTCAATGGCCTGCCTGCTTGCTCTGCTGCCTGCACGGGCCAGCCCAATGGCAAACACATGTGCTGTGCATCTCTCTCTCTCTCTCTCTCTCTCTCTCCCCCCTCTTCTGTTGTTTTTCTATCACTCTGTACTACAGTGTTTCTCTGTCTCTTATCTGTTCCGTTGTGTCCTCTGTGACTGTGGCTTTCTTAAAAAGAATGTCCCCCACTTATTGTTTCCTTTCCTCACACCTCTCCTCCTAATCCGTAATGGTGCTTTCTATGGATCGCGTTCACTCTGTCTTTTCATCCCTGCCTCTTTCCCTTGTGTTTTTATTTTTGTCCATCTCTCCTCTCCGACGTTCTCTCCGTCGAAGTTCCGTCTGTCACATTTATGTCCTCTGTCCTTTCTGTACTCGCCTCTGTATTACACAAGCTGTGTGTGTGTGTGTGTGTGTGTGTGTGTGTGTGTGTGTGTGTGTGTGTGTGTGTGTGTTTGGGGGGTACTTTAGCAGATGAGACGTGTCAATTTGCTCGGGGGTCCATAGGAACAGGTCAAGGTTCAGGGCGGGGGGGTAATCGTCAGCTGTCACTAGTCATAAACCACCACACCAACACCACACTAGTGCCAAGTCACTGTGTCTGTGTGCGTGCGTGCGTGCGTGCGTGCGTGCGTGCGTGCGTGCGTGCGTGCGTGCGTGCGTGCGTGCGTGCGTGCGTGCGTGCGAGAAAACAGAGATACAGGAACTTGGGAAGCAAATGCAAGGCCACTAATCCAAGTCTGAGAACACATGCTCTCTCTCTCTCACACACACACACACACACACACACACACACACACACACACACACACACACACACACACACACACACACACACACACACACACACACACAGTAGTAGTACATGCAGTGTGTCACAAAGTGTCACACACAGGATTCACTTTGCTCTTCCTCTATGTGGCATGACAACGCTGAAGAAGAGACAGAAGCAAACCGTTAGAAACAGAGTTAATCTGTCACTTTGGAGGACAATCACAAGTACATAGTACAGTCTGAGATTTACAAATGTCACCAAATGGACCTGTAATAGGTGGTTTAAAAAAGAACCTAACTGAGAATGAGCATGTGATTATTAAAGTTGACATCACAGACATCACAGATTGTCGGGTGGAAACCTCATATCTCCAAAACTGGATTCAAATTCAAAAACAGCAAAAGTAGCAGATGGACAAGCTCCAAACGCGTTGCTTTACACCGCGCTTTGAGCTTGTAGATCTGCTACTTTTGATACTATTTGTGTGACGCTGTAGTATGATCAAGTAGGGCATTAATATACGGAAAAACTGTTAAAAGTTCAAATATCCCGGGCCGCTGGCGTAGCGGTCTGGCCACCTAGGTTGCTATGCAGCCTGACAGCGTGTCACGGCTCCGAATCGAGATCCCGACGACCTCTGCTGCGTGTCAGTCGGCGTCTCTCTCTCACCATGTCCTGTCAATCTACTGTATACTTTCAATAAAGGCAGAAAAAGCCAAAATAATTAAAAATTCAAATATGGAGATAAGAGGTTTCTGCCCGACAGCATCAAGATGTCTCTTGGATATATCTATGAGGAGACATTACAGGAGGAAGGCGTGAATATGACCAGCAGTACTGGCCACTACAGGTGGTCCACCTCTCCTTTTTCACTGAGTTGGAGAGCTTTTGTTTCCCACGAGTCTCCTGACATCATCACGCTGCACCTGTGGATGCTTTCACTTCCTGCGTGAGTAGATCTGTTTCCTCAGCAGAAAATCGCCATGTCTCCTCCAGCCTACCAAATCCGTCATTTAAATAACAATGTGCCATGGTGCTCTTAAAGGGAATGGGGACACCCTCTCTTGATTGGTGTAATTTACGTTATGGACAAAACACACCCTTGACAGGGACGCAACCCCTTTGCATCGTGCGCCCTGCATTGCGCCAAAATAACTCACTGTTTCACGTGCTGCGCCAAAATAACTCACTGTTTCACGTGCAAAAGTGGAGCTGGCCACCCCCCCAACACATTTGCACCCTTAACCCATTGAGACCTGAAGCCGATTCTACGTGTCTCCTAAATCCCAACAGTATTCTGAAAAACCTATGTTTCTATATCAGTGGTGCTCAATCTTTTTCATGTCAAGGACCTCCAAAATGATATGTATTTGGCCACGGACCCCCATCATCATATTTTGTTCCAGGGACCCCCCCAGAAGCAAAGATTTGAGTTAAAAATGTTTGCTTTAAAAATATGTATATTCAAAGATTTGCACACATGTTCACGAATTTTCAAAAATAGCAGATCTACAAGCTCGTAGCGCGGCACTCGGTGCCGCGCTATGAGCTTGTATATCTGATATTTTTGAATAGCCCAAAGTGTAAAATAATGCTTTTTAGCTCAAATCTAAAAATGACACAGTTCCAGGTCTTAATGGGTTCATTTTAGACCACCTTGCATTATAGATTGTCTAAATAGGGCCCCAAGAGTGTAAGAAGGGACCAGAATGAAAGAGTCTTATTTTGTGGTATGCACTGTATTCAGACAACGTACCCGGTATAGGATATTCTCTCTCTCCACTCTATTTATGTGTTGTCTTCATTCATTCATTCATTCATCCATTCATCACTCCATCACTCCATTCATCTGTCCCTCCATCTAACTATATAAATGGCGACCAACTTCCGCACCCTCGGTGTCCACACCCCACAGCTCTGTTATCGACTAAACAACGCACCGCCAGACCACATGTGGCCAACTGACTCGCCACGGCGGCCGCGCTGAATTTACGCCTCGCGTAGGGGACATCTCACTGCTGACTACACCTTTTCCACCGCGCAACATAATTAATTCTACTCACCAAATGTCGGACAAAACGGAAGGGGAGGCAGCTTCGTACCGTTTACCGTGCGCACGACCTCATCACCACAACAGCACGCAGCCGCTGCGGGGCTTTTTTCCTTTTTTTCCACACTTTTTTTTTGGTCACCATTTTCTCCAGGCACCATTTCTGGTGTAACGTCGGGTGTTTCTTTTCACCAGCCAATCACCTTTCACGTTGCCACGTCCGTTGCCACGTCGCGCTGACGTACGCTAAACAAGCGCTGCCGTGCGCACAATGCAAACGAGCCCAAAGGCGCGCAAAAATAAGCCGACCATTGCTTACACACTAAGTCAGACCTGGCAACGCAGCCTACGCCAATCATGTGTGAGAGATCTACAAGCTATGGGGCAGAGACGCCACCGTATCTTAGCAACAACTACAGCGCTCACTCTCATTGGTCGTGTCACGCTAAGAGCAGTCTCCAGACAATGGCATCGCAGACAGCTTGCTGTTACTGCTGTAGCCATCACAGGCAGTTGCAGCACGACGGACAGGGCGCTGTGATAGCTGCCATGTCGCTAACGCTAACCTGGTTGTCATGCCTGCAGCGGCTGTGCAATCACTTTGTCAACAATGCACGCTCGTGTGGTGAATGTCTATATTGCTGCTCAGTTCGTCCATTGTAGATGGTGTATGTTTGTGTGTGTCTTCTGGAGAACTATATAGCTCCACAGCAACTACAGTAACTAACGTAATGGCAGGACCGCCCCGTGCAACGCATGTTACGCTGCATTATGGTCATGTAGTAATTTCAGATAATTTCGCTCCGATTAGAGCAGTGTTTATCAACCCTTTCACGCCGCCCCCCCCCCCCCCCCCCCCAAATACACGTACTTGATCTGGGACCCCCCCATTCTGTTTGACTCCGTTCCACAAGTAAATATTGTGAAAATAGCCGATCTACAAGCTCGAAACGCCTCACGTTGAGAGGCTTTGTAAGCTTGGAGATCGGCTATTTTCTACATGATTGCCTCTTTCCTACATTCTTTGCCAATGTGGCCCATGTTTTCATAGCATAGTTTATTGACTACTTCTGTTGCAGAAATGGCCATTTCCTTTACTTTCGGTTTTTTATTGTCTCCGCCAGGCCGAAAGGCATGGCGCCAGACTATGTTTCACCCCCTGTCCGTCCGTCTGTGATAGCTAATCTCTCACATCGTTGACTTGATCGCAGCAAAATAACAGCCCGATGTGGAGAGTCAGTGAGAGCTGGATAAACGACGTAAAATGTGTCAAAAGGAGTCTGTACGCCTGTCGATAAATGAACACATGACGTCGGTGGGAGAGGAGATATTGTGTCTTTTGGACAAACAGCAGCGTGGTGCTGATGTTTGTTGTGTGAAGCAGCTTAATGTCAGAGTGTTTGTGTTGGAGCGCCTCAGTGCGGCTGCAGAGTTCATGTGCAACCTCTTCCAGAGAGACACAGAGACACTAGAAACTCTGCTGGGGAAAAAAAACACTGCTGGGCATTGACTTTCCTATGGACATTGATCTACACACTGCAGGTATATCTGCTACACACACAACATCAAACTACACACTGCAGGTATGATGCAGCGTTTGCATTACAGCCAGCATGCCAGCGTAGTTCCCATATGGTTTCAAGGTGGGCTAAACCATATGGACCCCATGTCAGCAATGTCAGCGGCATCCACTTCAGTCCCAACTGCGATGCCCATGCAGGCTATAGACAGGTTTCCTGTTAGTAAACATTGAGAGGAATATGACCGCGCAGCTGCGGGGGGAAGCCTATGGGTGCGTTTGGAAATTACGCACCGGAGCACACTCGCCTATTAGTTTGTATTGGCCAGTGCGCTCACTGCCGCTCAGGGCTGTATTTTCGAACGCGCCTTCCACCCCCAGGCATGCGCAGATTGCGCATTCTGCTCTGTGATGACGTCGCTCGGAAACCCGTCTATAAGTAGCTTCTACCTGGCCCTTAGGTGGGCCCCAACTAGCCATGTTTATGTGGGACCAAGGCGGGTCCTAACTGGGTTTGCCCATGCAGGCTTTAACTGGGTTCGACCTGGGCCCTAGGTGTACCCTAACCAACCACAGTGCAGTGCCCATCGCTCCAATTGTTGTGACGTCAGGGCTCTCAATACTGCACATTGGTGGAGGAGGAGGGGACGCAGGGCGACCGCACACATCGCTGAACCAATGGTAGCCCACGGATGTTTCCTCTGTGGATTTACAATCTGCCCCTCTATGCCACATATCATCCGCACTACAGGGTCTTCACTGACCGAGCCACGGCCCCACTGACCCTCATGACGCTACGCCACTTAAACGTGCGGCAGCATGCGCTGGGTTGCCAGGTTTGCACAGCCTGCGCCAGAAATAAGCAACCACCTTCATGAAAAAAAAAAAAACACCGAAATGGTCCGCAATGTTCCAGGGGTGTCCCCGCGCGTCCCAACACTCCACAGGGGGTCAGTGGACCATCAGGGGGTCCGCGGACCCCCTGTGGACCCCCTGAAACATAACAAATATTATTTCTTCAAATTTTTTCCTTTTTCAAAAAAACTTTTCCACAGTTTCACTCCGGCGATTTGGGTCCCCCAATATACACACGGCCACGCTGGGCCCCGTGCGCGGCTGGGGTTGAGGGGGGCGTAGCCCCCCGAAACTCTAGTTTCTTCATATTTCTATCTCATCCCTCTCCTTCCCATGCTGCTGGCCTACGTGGTTACTCAATAGTTAGAGCTGTGTGTGTGTGTGTGTGTGTGTGTGTGTGTGTGTGTGTGTGTGTGTGTGTGTGTGTGTGTGTGTGTGTGTGTGTGTGTGTGTGATCCTAGTGGACATGATTAGTTTCCTTCATTAGACCAGCTAAAGGCTGGGCTCGTCTCCATGGCAAATATTGGACCATGGAAATGAGAGCCATTTACTCTCTCTCTCTCTCTCTCTCTCTCTCTCTCTCTCTCTCTCTCTCTCTCTCTCTCTCTCTCTCTCTCTCTCTCTCTCTCTCTCTCTCTCTCTCTCTCTCTCTCTCACACACACACATGTTGAATGGACACAGTTCTAATATGTGCTCACACATTTGTGTACAGGACGTTCCTAATCATTATTTAATTACTTAACCAATGCTTATAACCATCCAAGCGCATGCATGCACGCACGCACACACACACACACACACACACACACACACGCACACACACGTGCCAAAGCAAATGTCCTGCGGCACAGATTGCAGGCAGACACAGTGGCCACGTGGTTTTAATTAATTACGTTTATTAATTAGACCTAACGGCTTCCAAGCTATACCCAGCCAGCAGGGAAACCACCCGCAGGTCTTCAACCCATAGGCCAACATGCCCCTACGTGGCCTTGGCCTGGTATTGGACAAAACGCTAGGTCAGTGGGACACACGCACTTGTCGGGCAGAAACCTTGTATCTCCATATTTCAACTTTCTTTCCTTTATTTTAATGCCCTACTTTATCATAAAACTGAAAACGAATTAATATTGTTTTAAATCTTTTTTTAAATATCTTTTTAAATATTTTTTTTTATATTTTTTTAAATAATGAAAGGAACGGTTTTGGACATACAAGGTTTCCACCCTACAGCAGCGATATTATCAGTGTTCTCTATCGCCCGTGCACACAAACACACAGTGGCAGTGTGTGTTTGTGGTGTGTAACTATGTGCTGAGTTGGTGCTGTGCTGTGCAGTAGTGGAGGAAAAGGGGTTTAAGGCACACAAAGACCGCTGGTTCACACCCACAGGAAGGTGAGTGGAGAGGCGGACTCTACGCATGACCCCACTACGGCTGTGTGTGTGTGTGTGTGTGTGTGTGTGTGTGTGTGTGTGTGTGCGTGTGTGTGGGTGTGTGTGCAGGCGAGTGAGAAAGACCCAGCATAAGGACAGCGTCAAACCAATGCATATGCCTGAGGTCATCTCAAATTCTTATACATACAAAAGTATAGACGCACATTCCCACACACACACACACACACACACACACACACACACACACACACACACACACACACACACACACACACACACACACACACACACACACACACACACAAATAGACAACTCTCTCTCAAACACACATTCGCATACGTTCACATACTTGCATTCAGTGATAAAACAGTATAGTTTTAGCCGCTTGCTGCATGTTGAACATGTTGGGAGTTTGAAGGGAAACTCCCTCAGATAGGGGCCCCGATACACACTACACACACACACACACACACACACACACACACACACACACACACACACACACACACACACACACACGCAGCCTCACAACACACACATGCACAAAGATTTTTCCATCGTTTGTGGTGAAGGGAGCTATGGACTGATGTTTATGGCACAGTCTGTCTGGAAATGTGCAAGACTCTCTCTCTCTGTGTGTGTGTGTGTGTGTGTGTGTGTGTGTGTGTGTGTGTGTGTGTGTGTGTGTGTGTGTGTGTGTGTGTGTGTGTGTGTGTGTGTGTGTGTGTGTGTGTGTGTGTGTGTGTAAGGGTGTGGGAGTATGTCTCGAAGAATGAACCGTTTTCTTGGAAGTATTGGGATTTGCTTTGCTCAGTGTGCGTGCGTGCGTGTGTGTGTGCGTGCGTACGTGTGTGTGTGTGTGTGTGTGTATCTATACCCGTGTGTCTATGCGTACGATAGTTTATTTAGACGTCTGTTTATAGTTGTGTGTGTTTTGGGAAAAGTGTTTATGCAGTGAAATTGGTCTTCCCTTCTAAATACATGTACACACCTGCAGCCAGTTAGAGCGCTTGGCTAGCAACCTGCTTTTCCCCTCTGTGTTTGTTTCTTACCTTCCTGCACAGTTTGCCTGGGGTTATGCTAACGCGACATACTGCTAACATTACATTTTTAATTCATGATAAAAACCCTCCAGCCATGTCTCATTCATTGAAGCACTGTTGTAGCTGAAGCAAAGAATTTGAATTGAGGCGTTTTTATGCAGGCAGGAGTTATCAAGTAATTAGTAGCACCTGTAGCAACTCCCGATCCATCTCAAAGAAAACATGATTATAGAACCAGATACAGAACTACTCGAGTATCAATAGAAATGACACATAGCACGCTCGTTTGTGTGGTGACAAACCGCAGCTCATCATACAAAATGATTCATAATGTAGTTTATCAATTCAAGAAACAATAAAAGTCAATGTCCCTTGAAGGAGTTTGGCTCGTATTTCCATTTGGCTTCATCGTGTTCTAGTGGTGGCCCTGCCAAATTGTTCAAATCACTGAGGTTAAAATAAACGAGGCATAATTTTTGCAAGCATTACTTAGTTCCACCGAATTCGAGCTTCTTCCATTTATTTCTTTGCGCGAGTCTCACACAAACACACATAAACACACACATGTAGCTCTTTGAATACTTTTTGTCACTTTTGGCGATGGCCCTTTTCTGGTAGGCCTCCAGTTAGGATGCACTACACTTCAAAGCATACAAGTGTACGGCAGAATAGAGCAGAGCTCTAACTATGCCAATTATGTCTCAGGCGACAGACAGTAATTAGCTGTGTGCATCCCAGTGGGACTGAGCCCTGACTGGCTCCATCAATCACACTAAGACATGGATGAAAGCAGCCCATTCATTCTGCCTTAACCACCGGAATGTCTCCATGCAGCTCCGACAACGTCTCTACACTCATCACTGTGGCTGCTGTCTGGGGTTATCATAGCACACACTACTGAAGGTTAGACGTGTGTGTGTGTGTGTGTGTGTGTGTGTGTGTGTGTGTGTGTGTGTGTGTGTGTGTGTGTGTGTGTGTGTGTGTGTGTGTGTGTGTGTGTGTGTGTGTGTGTGTGTGTGTGTGTGTGTGTGTGTGAGAGACAAAGAGAGACCTTACTTGACATGTTATATGGTGTAATCATCAACAGTCATATCATTTTATATATATATATATATATATTTTTTACAGGTTTACTATTTTCAGTGCTAGGGTTACAACTACAAGCATACAAGCACAGCATCATATAGGACTGTGTGCTTGTGGTTATGATAACATGATATTGAAGGTTAGAATTACGTGTGTGTGTATGTGTGTGTGTGTGCGTGTTTGTACGAGTGTAAGTGCGTGCGTTTTCAGTCAAACCGGTTTATTTTCTGTTAAATCCCAGTCTGCTATTATATAAAGTTTGCCTGTATGGTATGTGTTGTGCTGACTGGCCACTGTTTTGTCATTGTGTTTTTGACTTCAAAACACATTTAGAAATACTTCCAAATAATAAAACAAAGTCCCCCCCCCCCCCAAATTTGGTATGCATTAGGCCACAGACTCCCATAACCGAGAGTGTACAAATGGAACGAAATGGACCTGTAAGAGTTACAGACCTGTTACGGTCCATTTGGCCCCCTACTATCAATCATTTAGCGGGGGACCACCTGAAACCACCTCAAGGACCACTTTGAGAACCACTACTCTAAAGCATCAGTGACTTAATACTGACCGTATCTGACAGTAATATACTACTTTCTCATACTTATTTTATCCATAATTACATCATTTCTGTGGGTATAATGCTCCAAAATGCACGTGGGACGTCACTGACCTGAGGACTGTGTACAAATAAAGGCAAGCCTTCAGTGGAACTAATGTGAGCCAATGTACACACAACCTCTGTGTGTGTGTTGTTGTGGAGCTGAACTACCACCCCCTCTGATGGTTTGGTGGCGACAGACAGTAGCACTTGGTGGTGTGTGTGTGTGTGTGTGTGTGTGTGTGTGTGTGTGTGTGTGTGTGTGTGTGTGTGTGTGTGTGTGTGTGTGTGTGTGTGTGTGTGTGTGTGTGTGTGTGTGTGTGTGTGTGTGTGTGTGTGTGTGTGTGTGTGTGTGTGTGTGTGTGTGTGTGTGTGTGTGTGCGTGCGTGCGTGCGTGCGTGCGTGTATGGAGATGATGAGAGGATATGAAAGGGTTAAGCAGGGAAGTGCTGGAGCCAGTGAGATTGACCCAGACGTGACCTGCCTGTGAGAATATGGGTTAACCCCTCACACACACACACACACACACACACACACACACACACACACACACACACACACACACACACACACAGCAGTAGCAGCGTCGCTTGTGAGAGCGAGGGAGCGATAGAGGGATAGAGAGAGGGAAGAGACAGATAAAAAGATTGTGTTGGTATGTGCTCACACATGGCACCAGACCTTCCCAGACGTTTACTGATGTATAACTGCTACACTAATATAAAATCGTAAGGAACAGAAAATACATGACATCACTTCTATATAGTTTATCTCTGCTTTCATTGTTTTGTTTGGGCAATATTTTATTTTGGTAGACCGTACTTTCATTAAGGCTGGACACAGTATTAACCACATGACATGAACCCTAGCGTCCCTGTGCTGGGCAGGTCATAATAGGCGAAAATACGGCGGAAATAAGCGAGCATTGGGCAAAAATCTACAAGCTTTGTGACCTTGTTGATTGGCTGTTTTCAGCAAAGAGATTTGGTGTAGAACTGTGTCTTTGACACAGGCACACATGTTTGACAGGAATATTTCTTACATCTTCTGTGACTTTCACCTCGGCTTTCTTTATTATTGTTTTACTGAGTGAGCAATCTCACTACAGAGCAATTGAGTTGCTGCCACTGCTTGCTAGTCATTTTGTACCAGAGCATGTACCCAATGCAAATGTGAAACCTTTTTCTAGGCCATGTGCGACCCTTCAAAAATGTCCAGAACATGTCTCTGAAACTAGCCTGTTTAAAATGTAAAGGTTTTGTGGAGAAGCCCAGTCAAGCTCAGGTCACTCTGACCTCTGGTAGACCAACATGCTTGTCTTCTGGCATGGCTCCAATCAGATTGCACCGCATATAGTTGGTTGAGGAGCCCATTGGCCGTGAAAAGAGGAAATGGGGGCCTTTTCATTGGCTCTTAGATTTGATTATGTAAATTGTTCCGGGATAAATGGTCCTGGAGTTGGCCTCGTCGGTCTCTGCTGGCAACGGGGGGGGTCAGACGGGGGTCATGTGCGTTTTTCCTTCGACGCATAGCTGTCATCTGATAAGTCGTGCTCCAAATACCAGTGGCTGATTTATAGAGCTGTGTTTTAGTGGTAGAGATATGAACTGTGTGTGTGTGTGTGTGTGTCTGTGTGTGCAAAAACACACACACACACACACACACACACACACACACACACACACACACACACACACACACACACGATTGCGTATTTATGGGTGTGAAGGTTTGTATGCGTGCATGTGTGTTTATGGGGGTGAAAGTTTGTTTATGTATGTATACATGTGTATCCTGTGTCCCTCCTGTTAGGATGACCCGCCGTGGCCTTTCTCCAGACAATCTCAAGAGTGTAGAAACACACACACAATACGTCTGGTAAACACACGTAATCTGTGGGAATCGCACACACAAACATAAATATCTCTATCTGGGGATTATTTTGTCTTTCTCTCTCAACTCCATTTCTGTCGTTCGTTACTGAGTGCACATAATGTTATTAGCACCACGAGTCCAGCCTCGCACACACACACACACACACACACACACACACACACACACACACACACACACACACACACACACACACACACACACACACACACACACACACACACCTGGGAGCTGTCCAGCACAAGCATATCATTCTGTCTGGACTCCCCTGGAGCAAGGGGAGTTAAGTTCCTCCATAAGGGAAGTCTCAAGGATTGTTTTGGAAGGTGTGGCGAGCGTTGTTAATTTCTCCTCCTCTCTAATAAATGTGAGAGAGAGCCAAGCCATCACTACGCTGTAAATCTCTGTCCCACGGTGCCTCGAGGAGTTGAATATCTCTGCACTGGGACTGAAATCAACATGTCACCCTCCACTTTGGTCCTCAGTGTGTTGTTATGGCCCGGAGAGGCCGGAGCAGCGGTGAGGTCCGGGTCACTAACCCCATCTCAGAGCGCTCTCCAGGGGCTAAAAGGTCATGGCAAGGCCCTGGCCTGGTTGGGGCCTACTGCGTATCCCCCAGGGCTTTAGATTTGTGTGTATTTATGTGAGTGCCTCGGGTCATGGGCACATGGAGGTCTGTTTGTATTTGCTATGGCAGCACTAGAGCTGTGTGTGTGTGTGTGTGTGTGTGTGTGTGTGTGTGTGTGTGTGTGTGTGTGTGTGTGTGTGTGTGTGTGTGTGTGTGTGTGTGTGTGTGTGTGTGTGTGTGTGTGTGTGTGTGTTTGTTTAAGATGAGCTGATGAGCTTTGGTGGGTTCAATCACACACACACACACACACACACACACACACACACACACACACACACACACACACACACACACACACACACACACACACACACAGGGCTCCATGTGATCTATTGGGTCCCTATGGTGGCTGTTGAAGAGCAGATGTCGCTAAAACTCACTGTCACTCTGCCCATAGTGTGGTGCTGAGGTCATACAAACACACATACACTTGCGTGTACACACACACACACACACACGCGCGCGCACACACGCACACACACACACGCACGCACGCACGCACGCACGCACGCACGCACGCACGCACGCACGCACGCACGCACGCACGCACACACACACACACACACACACACACACACACACACACACACACACACACACACACACACACACACACACACACACACACACACACACACACACACACACACAGAGATATTGACCCCAGACAGTCTCCACTCCCACGCTTTTCTGTCTCACCCCACTGACTACGACATGATGAATTCTGGATGAGTTCAGCGAGTCCATTATAAAGAAAGATATCAACCATTTAACTTCTATGACAATGACTCTGGGATACCTTTCTGTCTGTGTCCATGAGCAGGAATGTTTCAATGTCAAAAGAATAAATGCAAAGACATGATTTACATGCACAGCAATCACGCACAAACCCCCATCTGATAGTTGTCTCTTAAAGGGACATTTCGCCGATTTTGCATCAAACCCCTATTTTTATCTAGGTCTAGGACCCATAAACATGATCCTGGTGTGTTTTTTGTGTTTTATCTGTATTTTTAGATTTTTATCCATATCCTCAGAGACTATGAGTCATTTGACTCATAGTCTCTTTATCTCAGCTTATTTCCTGACTACAATGTAGACCACACCCCCATGCAGCCTCCCCTCCCCACAAGGAAGGGCAGTGCCCCAAAGCATTATGGTCATATTGTAGTAATGCAGCAGTCCAGTCAAACCCCAGTCAAACACACAGACTTCTATATTTTTCTGGCCATAGGGTGCAAATTTTAAATTTTGCTACTGTTATCTACTACAAAAATTATTAACATTGAGTGACTGTAAGTTCTTCCAGGGGTGAAATGCTCCTTTAAAGTCATACAATGTAACTTTCATTTAGTAGTCTGTTTTAGCGACACCTCTTGTAACTCTGTTGTCACTGTAGTGCTGGTTTATATGGAAGGAACACTGAAAAAGGAATCCTGCAGGGCTAGCACCCAAGGATATTTTGGAAAGCAACAACACATAGTCAGAAGCGGTATCTATTAACTGTAAAATATATAAATAAATACATTTCCAGTGCCCACGTTATTTTGCCGCGAGTATCTGTGTTTCAAAAGATGGCAAAACGTACATTTACTGTATGTGGAAGGTTATTAAGTGAAAAATTATCCTACTATAATTCTAGTAACCTCACGGTGGTAGGTTGTGTCTTGGGGGGACTCTTGATCAAACTGCGCATGCGTCGTTGCCAGGTTTCGCGATAGAAACAAGCAGCAAGGTCTATGAAAACAAGGCCAAACGAAACGAACCCTACAAGCAACGAGGTCTATGAAAAGAAGGCCAAACGAAGCGCCTTCACACATATACCTTGCCTCTTGGAAAACAGCCGATCTACAAGCTCACAACGCGTCCCCACACCCACCTGCACTTTCACAACCAACGCCAAAACACAATACCACCAATATTGCCCCTAAAGCGCTTACAATAAGCCTACATGGCAACTAGCCTCAGCCTCCTTCCACACCATAGACCCCGCCCACTATCTGAGTACATTCTTGAAACACACCAGACTTTTCTCGCGCACACGATGCACATTAGTTGCACTTTTAGATCCAGTCCTATT
>NC_139940.1:26011180-26013680 GCF_963454915.1 Gymnoscopelus microlampas | reverse complement strand
CCAACCTTCTTATTGGGAGCAATTAGCTGTTCAGTGTCTTGCTCAAGGACACTTCGACATTAACTCTGGAGAGCCCGGGTTCGAACTAGGAACCTTCCGTTTAACAAGCCGCCACTTTACCTCCTGAGCCACTGCCGCCATTGTTGTTGTTTTTAATCATCATCAACATCAGTAGTAGATTTGTACACCGATGGACAAATCAAAATCTCAAAGCACACCTGCGTTCATAGCGAAAATATAGCCTACAAGCTCACAACGTGTCACACCGTGAAGCGTTGTGAGCTTGTTGATTCTATTTTCACTATTTTAGAAAATCTGTGAAAACATTAAAAAATATTTTAGATTGCCTTTGTATACAGTATGTAACAATAATAATGTGTGGTTGTCACACAATCCCAAGGCACACCTGGACTTGTCTCATGGCACAGCAGTGTGGCTCTGCACACTGTTTGGGAACCACTGCTCCAGCAGTTTTCTACTCCTTCCAACACTAATATATCTCCACAGCTCTTTCTATCCCTCTTTCTTTCCATTTCTCTGTTCCTCGGCCCCCACCCCCCTTTCAAGTTTCTCTCTCTCATTACCTGTTTCCTCCGTCACGCTCCCCCCCACACACACACACACACACACCTATCAAAGCCAGCTATTGTTGTCGGTGCCGCTCTGCATATTGCGGGAGAGTTTCCAACAAAGGTTCCAATACTTATGATGATGCCAATATACGTGTAGTATCTATGGAGATTAATATACCGTTATTGCCGCGTATTAGTTTACAAAAAAAAAAGAGGTAAAAAAAAAGAGAGAACTTTTCTAGAAAATTGGGGTTTGTTGTCATTTTTATGTAGTCGCTCACGGAAGCGCGATACGACTTGAAAGGCATACGTCGATAGTTATTTATCCATGCATCGATGGTCAGTACTGTGTTTATCCATATTGTCACTCTAGGCTTCTCTAGGCTTCATTAATAACACATCTCAACAGCAGTCCTCCATGTTTTGTTTATTCTTTATTTCGTCATATCTTGACTTCTGAACAGTGCAGGTTGAAGGAGAAGCAGACTGAAACAGAGAGGACTAATGAGAGATACAATAAAAACAAGAGATTTGGATGTCCTACAACATCTTGTCCTATTCTATTCCCCTCTCCATCCTTCACTACTTCACGCCCACTGTCTTTTTCACAAGCGACACATTTAGGGATGTCTCATCCATTGTGTGTGTGTGTGTGTGTGTGTGTGTGTGTGTGTGTGTGTGTGTGTGTGTGTGTGTGTGTGTGTGCGTGTGCGCGCGTGCGCGCGTGTGAGTGAGAGAGAGAGATTTATTTGACGCCCCCCACCAAACCCAACCCTCCGCCCCTCCCCGGCGTTGCCAGCGGTTACCCGGTGTGTGTGTGGAAACATGGAGAGAACCGCTGATGTTCCCACCCTGATAGCCAGGTATCCTGCTGATACACACGCATGCGCACACACGCACGTGTGCACGCGCACACACGCGCGCACACACACACACACACACACACACACACACACACACACACACACACACACACACACACACACACACACACACACACACACACACACACACACACACACACACACACACACACACACACACAGATTCTGCCAAGACACTGCTGAGATCAAACTGGCAGTGTCTTAAGCTGTGTGTGTGTGTGTGTGTGTGTGTGTGTGTGTGTGTGTGTGTGTGTGTGTAGCGCTTTACTGTGCATGTGTGTGTTATTGCTGTACATCCTATTACACACATGCATGTGCACACGCCCTGTCTCTTTCTCACTCTCTCCCACACACATGTGTCATTACACACACACACACACACACACACACACACACACACACACACACACACACACACACACACACACACACACACACACACACACACACACACACACACACACACACACACACAGGTCATCTGACAGGTGACAGTGGATGAATTGGAGAGCCTCTTCTCCGCACTGGAAGATGAGCTCATGTTGCCCTCTCTATTCCTCCCTCTGTCTCTCTCACTCTCTCCATCTCTCTCTCACTAACCCCCCACCCCTCTGTCTGCATGCAGTCAGCCACCATAAATAACCATGTACGCTCACACACGTACACAAGCACACACTCTCTCTCCCTCTCCGTCTCACACAAATACGCAGACACTCCTTTTCATTTTCTGTCTCTGTCTATGTGAGGTTGTGAGCACACACAGCTGAGGTCGGGCCGTCGGAATTGAAAGAGGGTGGAGTAGATGAGAGGATAAGAGAGAGAGAGAATCTACAGTATATCGTTGCTGTCGGACAGAAACCTCTTATCTCCAAATTTTAATTTTCAATGTTTTCTTTTCTCTAAATGTAATGCCCTACTTCATCATACTATAGTGTCACGCAAAAGTGTGACGCGTTTTGAGTTTGTAAATCGGCTATTTTTTGCTATTTTCGAATTTTAATTCAGAAAAGTAACAGTTTATGAGGTTTCCACCCGACGGCAACG
>NC_139940.1:26003680-26006180 GCF_963454915.1 Gymnoscopelus microlampas | reverse complement strand
ATTGTATGATGTTCTGTAGTGTGTATATCTGTCAGTCTCTCATATGTCATCATGATTTGTGTGCGTGGGGATCTCATTTTAAAGCTTAGTGCTTTATGAGCTTTCCAGTTTAGTAGACCTTGTATTGTGAATTTGTACTTCCATGTACTGTTGTTCTCATGTCTTATTAGATCAAGTACATCAATCAATCACACAAAGAAATGAGCAGGCACAATTGGAACAGGAACAAAAATGAAGCTTATAAATGGGTACTCTCTCCTGATTGGCTGAAATTTTGAAACCCACCTACACATGTATTTTCTGTTAATTGAAGAGCTAGAGAGACAGGGAGACTCCTGTTACTGAACAAACATTCTATAGCAGTGATTACTATCAGAAACATCAGCTTTAACCTTTTAACAAAAAACCTTTTGTTTAAACCAAAAAATATCACTTGCCCTTTAACTACAGTGTCATATCAGTTGTCTTTTGTTGGCAGTGTAGCCCCATTTTCTCAGCCTTTTCCACATGCATGCACTGCATTGCTAATATTTTATAGTCCAATAAATTGTCTTTTGTTTAAATGGCCAGTGTAGCCAAATGTAACCAGGTACAAAAATGGTCTCTACAAAGATTTAAATAAATACAAATCCCATCTTGAGAATGAAACAACACAAGGAGCAAAAGAGCTGCCCAGGTTAATTTCAAAACAATCAAATGTGCAAATGGATTGAATTTTTCGTCTATAATGGCGGGCCATTCCTTTTTTAGGAAGGAAGCCAATTGGGCCATATAAAATCTGCTCTCATGTCGCTATTGGTCCCCGGACCGGAGTTTGGACATTTCTGCACTAGTATTTCTGTAATGCTTTTCTATTTCTAGTCTTCTGACAACTATACAACTATAAGGACTATACAATTGTACTGTATGCATCACATTCACACACACACAGTGGTGGAAAGTAACTAAGTACATTTACTTAAGTACTGTACTTAAGTACAATTTTGAGGTATTTGTACTTTACTTGAGTATTTCCAATTTCCAATACTTTTACTTCTACTCCACTACATCTCAGAGGCAAATATTGTACTTTTACTCCACTACAATTATTTGAAAACTTTAGTTAATAGTTACTTTTCAGATATAAACTATGATATTATAAAACATATATTAACCACTTTAGCCATATTTTATACCTAGGCTATTTGAAAATAGCAGATCTACAAGCTCACAACGCGTCGCATCGCGACGCGTTGTGAGCTTGTAGATCGGCTATTTTCAAATATTTAGTACTTTTACTTTTGGTACTTTAAGTACATTTTGATGCCAATACTTTTGCACTTTTACTCAAGTACATTTTTAATTCTGGACTTTCACTTGTAACAGAGTATTTTTATATTGCAGTATTGGTACTTTTACTCAAGTAAAGAATCTGAGTACTTTTTCCACCACTGCACACACACACACACACACACACACACACACACACACACACACACACACACACACACACACACACACACACACACACACACACACACACACACACACACACACCGACAGTGGAGGCAGCCTTGCAAGGCGCCAAGTTCTCATTGGGAGCAGTCATAGGGGTTCAGTGACTTGCTCAAGGGCACTTTGATGTGATGCCAGGAGGAGCCGGCATCAGACCGGGAACCTACCTGTTCCCAGACGGCCTGAGCCACTGCCTCTCTCTGGCTCATGACTACGAGGCTTCAGACAGCATGTATTACCTTGGAGTCGCTACAGTGACTCTGTGGATTATCGTTTTTAGCATCCATCAAAATAAAATGCAACGCTTTGTGTTTTAGAGGTAATCTTGTCTAGACTGTAATGCTATTATAATGGCGCATCTTCTATACTCAGTAAAGTGTTAGTTTAAATCTGAGAGTGCAAAAATGGACCTGTAATTTGCTGTTCAGCAGTGGGTGTACTATTCACCCAAAATCTCTCAGTAAACACACACACACACACACACACACACACACACACACACACACACACACACACACACACACACACACACACACACACACACACACACACACCTGATGTCACAACTGGCTGGTGTGTGCAAGGCAAATACAAATTGAGAGAGACAGAGCAACAGAGAGAGAGAGGCAAACAGGCACGGATAATGGGAGAGAATTAAGGGGCAAACAGACGGAACGAGAGAAAATGACAATTACAGAGAAAGAAAGACAAAGAAAGATGGACAGAGAAAGAGAAAGATGGAGCAAGAGAGAGGGAGTGTGTGCATTCCAGTCTAATCCAGATGGGTTGCCATTGGTTGATGGCCAGAAAATGACCCAACTTGGGCTGACCCATCAGCTCAGCACAAGCACTAAACAAGTCTCAAGAACCGTCCAGCTGATCGACTTCAAACTACAAACTCTTTAAACTCCACGCCCATGTATGGGCCATATATGGGCATAATGCTGATGATATCAGGCATACATGAGACATGGTCAGACAGCCACAGAGATCTCCATGTATGGCC
>NC_139940.1:25993680-25996180 GCF_963454915.1 Gymnoscopelus microlampas | reverse complement strand
TTTACTTTCTCGCTGTGCCTCGAAGCAGCAGACATGTTCCAGTTGTTTTGACGTTAAGGCCGGAGGGCCCCAGTCAGTCATTTGGAAAATGGGATTTTAATTACAGTATTCCAGAGACGATTAGTGTACACTGTGGATTTTATTGGTGCTATAGCTGAGAGAGGAGCAGAGAGCGCAGAGGAGGAGAGAGGAGGTGTAGAGGGAGAGACAGCCACAGGGAAATCTGGAATGTTAATGTAACTCTTGACACTCTCAGAGTTAAATGAACACTGAGGATTTCACTGTGTATAAACCGAGAGAAGCGAAGGGAGTCAGAGAGCCAGAGAGTGGATTGAGTGAGAGAGAGAGAGAGGTAGGGAGAGAGGGAGGAATTGAGGGAGAAAGGGAGGGCGAGAGGGGCTCAGTGATAAAGAGCGAGTTGAAAATGAGGAGTGAAAGTTGGAGATGGAGGGAAGTCAACCATAGTGTGTGATTATATTGTGTACATCCTGCTTTTGTGCTTGCGTGCGTGCGTAGGCCGGGAGCACACGGACACGCCATGTACATGTGCATGGTCAGCACCTAATAGCGGTTGGGTTGTTCTTAGCAGGGACTTATTAGGATGAAACTGCATATGATCAGTTGGTGAATGGTTCAGCACCACCGCCGATGGACAGCGACAGGCCAGCGTTCTGTGACCCAGCACGTCTTTGTTTTTGTCTTTTTAAAAAAGGGATAAAATATAAAAGAGAGCAAAGCACTGCGAAACCAAACACCAATTACAACATTCACTTTAAACTCGAAAGATGAAAAGATAAAGTAAATAGATACGGTATGGTGGCAGGAGAATAGGAGAAAGAAAGAGAGAGACACAGGAGCTACCGCAGTGCTATTTTATGTGTTTTAATTCCTACTGAAGCTTACCCAAAACTGCCCGACTGGCAGGTAAACCCGCGGGTTGTGGGTCGTCCTCATTTGCTAGACTTTCACTGTGACCGTGATGTCTTTTTTTATTATTTATTATTTATATTATTTGAAATACGGAAGCAATCTTGAATTAGGAAAACAATGTTTATTTGGATAAATGCACACATACATGTACTATACAAATAATAATAATAGTAATTTGGTCCCTTGCTGTATTTTTAACTGTAATGAAATGTGCTGCATTTAACCCATCCTAAGTATTAGAGCAGTGGCAAGCTGCGGGAGCAGTGCCTCAGGGAGCAGTTATGGGTTAAGTGTCTTGCTCAAGCACACTTTGACACGTAGAGAGAGAGAGAGAGACCGAGAGAGAGATTTCAGTTTCAGTGATTTGTTCTGTTTGTGTATACTGTATTACTGGTACTTGAAATACTTAGTAAAATCCTTGATTTAATTCAGAGAGTGTACATATGGAACCAAATGGAATTTTACAGTGTGACCTTTACTTGTTCCGAATGCTGTGTGTGTGCGCGCGCGCACGTGTGTGTGTGTGTGTGTGCGTGCGTGCGTGCACGCGCGAGAACCATTGCGACAACCTGTGCAGTGTGTGTGAGTGCAAGAACCATTGCGACAACCTGTGCAGTACTGTGTACAGAACATTGCACAAAATTGTATAGAAACAGTGTGTGTCAAGTCTATTTGGGCTGTCTAAACTCATTACAGTATGTGGTGTGTGTGTGTGTGTGTGTGTGTGTGTACGTGTACTTTTGAAAGAGAGAAAGAGCCACATGCTTCACTGTGTGTTTGCACAGCCTTCTAAACCTTGGCATTCTCTAACCTTATAAAGAGCATAAAAACACATGCACTCCACGCACAAGCACGCATGCACAAACACACACACACACACACACACGCGCGCGCGCACGCACGCACGGCCACCTGCACACCATGCACAGCACACATTCATACACACACCATGCATGGCACACTACACGCATGCACGCACGCTAACACACACACACACACACACACACACACACACACACACACACACACACACACACACACACACACACACACACACACACACACACACACACACACACACACACACACACACACACTCTCTCACACACTCTCTCACACAAGCCAATACTAACCACATCCAGCCAACAGACACAGACACACAGTCCTCAGTATGAGGCCAGGTGCTACATAGGGGTGATGAACTGGGAAGTGATCAACAGTAATCTGTCGTTAGACGTGAATGGAAGAGATGTGTCCCAAAAACTAAAAGAAAAACTAAAGTTTCCAATAATAATCTATCAAGAGCTAGCATTGATTTTTGCGAAACGTTGGTGGACACTGGACATATAACCAATGTTCTCTCTAATTTGTCATCCGTCTGAGCAAACACTCAAACCCCCTGAGCGCTACTTAAGCAACTACTGTCCAACATCTGACGTGTACACTGGGTACACTGTGTCCACCTTGACACCACCTGTCCAACCCTTAGATAATGACAAGTTTTTTGATAGATCACCACCTGCCCAACCCTTAGATAATGACAAGTTTTTGATAGATCTAAAATTAACTA
>NC_139940.1:25981180-25983680 GCF_963454915.1 Gymnoscopelus microlampas | reverse complement strand
AGAGATCCCATAGGTTGGGGGGCTGTAACCATGACGACAGTCCCATCAGCCGAGGCGAACTCAGAATGTCCGTTGTTTACAGCAAAACGCAAATAAACATCTTAAATATTGACGAAGAGAAAGACAGGCTTCCTCACGGTGTGCATATGCCAATGATCAATGGCCATGTGCAAGTGCAGAGCAGTTGCTTATGCCACTGAGGAGAACCAAGGAAGACTGCCTGACTGACATGACTGACTGACATTTCTAATATTATATCTCTGCTGTCCAGCCTGAAACTGCTAACTCCAAAACGCTCATTGTTCAGGAAACGAAAAAACAAGATATACGTTTTTCAGAAAATGAAGAAAACCTTATACAGTATTTTTAAAACAAAGCAATACTACCTCGTCAAAGTTGGTATAGTGACTGTATATATTGTGAGATACTTGCATGTGTCATTATATTATCAACACTTTACCCAAATCGCGGGTAAATCAACACTTTACCCAGCGCGAGTGGAGTTAGAAGTTTCAGACGAGCAGAAATCAAGCTGAAATGGAGTTAGGTGTCCAAACAACAGTAGCTCCACTCGCTGCTGAGAGAGGTTTCAAAAGGGTACAGATTCCCAAAAGCTAACAATGGATCTCCAAGCTCACAATGCATCACAACAACGTGTGAATTAATGCCCTGATGCTTCATGACACTTATTATATAGGCCTACAACAATAAACAGGACTTTAAATATTACAATAACTTCTGCTAAGAGATAGTAGAACACTAGCGTGACAGAAATGCTATGAACGTCTTTCTTCTTATCACAATGCTCTCCTCATTAAACACTTCATAGATTTTAGAAATATAATTACTTGTTTTCGTCAGTGCTGTTTGATAAACAGGTACACTGCATAGTTTTAACAGACTACGGGGAGTCTGTTTACGTGTTGTTCCTCGTCGTTCACTGCGCACCGCGCACTGCTAATGCTGTGCTGTAGCACTGTGTAGAGGAGAGGGGGGGGTTGTTTGTTTTTGACGGACAGTTTGAGGATCCAATGGAGTTGGGAGTTTTCGTCTGAGGCGCTTTTTAATACTTTTCATTGGTTCAAATATTTAGATTTTTTACACAGATGTGAAGGGTGTTCAATAGCGTCGATTTATGAAAAAAAAAAAAAAACCTGAAAATGGAGTTAGTTGTTCTCGGCTGGACACCGACGATATGTAGGATATTCTTGTAGATGAATATTTGTCTTTAAATACACAGTACACCTGTGTCAAAGCTGGTGGGTGAACAAGACTGCAATGGCTGCATGCCGGAACAGAAGTATTAACCCTGCCTTCCTTACAGACATTTTGGTTGGCAATGACTCTTAACCACTTACAGACCTGAGTTACTACTGTACTTGGACCCCTTTTTTTCATCTACACCAAATCTCTTCGGCAAAAATAGCCGTTCACAATGCGTCACAACAAGATGTGTTGTGAGCTTATCTTAGACCCTCCAGAAAACGTGATTATGTGATCACATAATTCATTGCATAATCAGCCAAATGGCGCAGATTATGCAGGGGTAATTTTTTTTCTAAAAGGTCGCATATGCACCGCAATAATCACATTTTTCCAAATCATGCACAGAGCCACCGGCTCTGTGCATGATTCAAGAACTTTCTGAAACATATTTCAGAAACTTTCAATTCAAGAAACTTTCATAATGACAATTTAATGTTTATCGTACTTGATGCGACGTCTATTGCACTCCTTGTAAACTGAGTTTGAACCCTTTAGAGAGAGAAAAAACACATAAATAAACCGGAGTTTAGCATTAGTAGTTCACTTTAGTCAACTTTCGCGAGTTCCCGCAATTTTTGCAAATTCCATCAAGTTCACCGCATAAATTCACATAAAGCCCCCTCATATTCCATTGCATAATCAAGAATTTTTGCCTGCGTTTTTCTGGGTCTATTGTCTGCTGTTTTGGCGAATGTTTCCCCCAGAATAGGCATGCTGGGGTTCAAGTGATTAATCTAATGTGCCTTTCACCTGGGGTCCCTGTCCCCGTCCCACATCAAATTAACCACATGTACACGTGTGTACCTATTCTGGGGAAAACATCTGCCGAAAATCTCTACAAGTTCAGAACGCGTCACTGTACGACACGTGAGATCGTACAGTAGATCTGCTTATAAAATCTGCATGTTATTGGAACTCCTCCCAGATAGGACATGATGGTGTAAACAATCTGCCTCAGTATGAAATGTTCTTTATTATCATCTCTCGTTCACTCCCTCCCTCTCTACTCCTCTCATGTCCTCTCCTCTCCTCTGATACGCTCCCTCCTCGTCTCTGCTCCTCTCATCTCCTCTCCACTCATTTGCTCTCTCCACCTCTTTGCTCGTCTCGTCTCTTCTCTCCTCTCATTTCCTCCCCCCTCATCTCTGCTCCTCTTGTCTCCTCTTGTTTGCTCCCTTCAACTCTCTGCTCCTCTTGTCTCTTCTCCCCAACCTCTGCTCTGTTCTTCTAACTT